>NC_025997.2:117199544-117207044 GCF_000442705.2 Elaeis guineensis
ACACTTCACTCTTCACTTTGGCACATTGCTTAAGTAGTTCAATCTTTGAAATTTCAAAAAGATCTAATTCACCCATCCTCTTGGGCTCCATATCTGGGCAACAAGTGGTATCAGAGTCCGGTGCTCTAGTTCTTGCTTGATTTAACTATCAAGAGCTAAAGATCTATAGTAGCCCAATTTGGCACATCTTTATCCGAGGGGTAATTCACAAACCGATCTCCACTTTTCAATGGGTCAAACTATACCTATTGGAAAGCTCGGATGAGAATTTTTATTCAAGCACTTGACTATGACATATGGAGTGTCATAGTAAATGGACCATACGCACCCACCAAATTGATTGATGGTATGTCTATCCCTAAGTCGGAAGGTGAATGAGATGATTTTGATAAGAAAATAGCTTAGTTCAATGCTAAAGCCATGAATATTTTATATTGTGCTTTGGATGCTAATGAATTTAATTGCATTTTCACATGCATGTCTGCTAAAAAAATTTGAGATAGACTAGAAGTCACACACGAAGGCACAAATCAAGTAAAAGAATCTAAAATTAATATGCTTGTATACAATTATGAACTGTTTAAAATAGAACCTGAAAAATTAATAACTCAAATGTTCACTTGGTTCACTGATATCATAAATGGCTTAAAAAGTCTTGGCAAATATTACTCTAACAGTTATCTTGTGAGAAAAGTGTTCAGGTCGTTACCAAGATCATGAAAAGCGAAAGTCACTGCAATCCAAGAGACCAAAGTTTGAATATTCTACCATTGGAGGAACTGCTTGGATCCCTCATGATCTATGAACTGACCATGAAGCAGCACACTGAGGAGGAAACCAGAAGAAAGAGGACCATAGCCCTTAAGTCAACAGCTCAGAAGAAGATAAATCAGAAAAATCAGACAACAGTGAAGAAGATGAGGACTTGACCCTGATCACTAAAAAATTTAGACGTTTTATGAGAAGAAAAAGATAAGAGACCAAGAGAAGGCCACCAGCTAAGGGGGAGTCAAGTAAAGAGAAAGTAAAGGAGCAGTCCATAATTTGCTATGAGTGCAAAAAGCCTGACCACTTCAGATCAGAATGTCCTCAGCTCAAGATAGACCAAAAGAAGTTCAAGAAGAAGAAGGCCATGATGGTTACATGGAGTGATAGTGATGACTCCACCACTGATGAAGAAATCTAGGAAGATGCTAACCTGTGCCTTATGGCATACGAAAATGAGGTATCATCTGAAACTCAATCTGAATTTATTTATGATGAATTATTAGAAGCTTTTTATAAACTCTTAAATGACCTAAAAGAATTAAAAATTTAAAATAAAAATCTAAAATTAAGAAAACATGAATTAAGTAAGGAAAAAGAAGAAATTGATAAGAAAAATGAACAATTAGATCTAAAGAATCAATCACTAATAAAAGAAAAAGATGAACTCTCTAGTCAAAATGAAACTCTTATAAAAGAAAATCAAAAACTAAAAGAAGAGATATCAAAGTTAAAACCTATAGTTGACAAATTTACTTTAAGTTTAAATAAACTTCAGATGATTATTGACAGTTAAAAGGCTGTATATGATAAAGCAGGACTTGGCTACAACACTTTAAGAAAATAAAAGTTCTTCAAAAATATTTTTGTCAATAAATCCATAAGAAATTTGTCAAATGTTACTTGTTTTAGATGTGGTATGGTAGGGCATAAAGCATATACATGTTCATCAAATAAATTTGATGGTAAAAAGGTTAAGAAAATATGGGTTTTAAAAAAAATCATTGTGACTAACCCCAAAAGACCAAAATTAGCTTGGATACCTAAGGTTAAAATTTGATTTCATGTGTACAGGTGTGTCTTGCATCCTAAGCAACAAAAGAAAAATAGTATCTTGATAGTGGATCCTCAAGACACATGACAGGTGATGAATCACAATTCATCACATTGAAAGCCAAGAATAGAGGGATGGTCATCTTTGGAGACAATGGCAAAGAAAAAATCATCGGTATCGGTAATATTGGTATCACTCCTTCCACTTGTATTGAAAATATTTTACTTGCAGATGGTCTTAAATATAACCTGTTAAGTATTAGTCAATTGTGTGATAAAGGTTATAAAGTAGTTTTTGAATCATCTATGTGCATTGTAACTAGTCCCACTGATGCTAGCACTAGATTTATTGGATATAGGCATGGCAATGTTTACATGATTGATTTCGATAATCTCTCTTTACAAAGCATGCAATGTCTTATGGCCATGAATGCTAAAATTAATGAGACTAGTTAGCTTTGGTGCTTGCACATATTAGTATGCACACACTTTCTAAAATCATTAAAAAAGATTTGATTTTTGGTTTGCCAAAAATTAGTTTTGATAAAGACAAAATATGTGATGCATGTCAATTAGGTAAACAAATAAGAGTTTTTTTTAAATCTAAAAATATTGTTTCAACTTCTAAACCTTTAGAATTCTTGCATATAGATTTATTTGGTCCTACAAAGACAACTAGTCTAGGAGGAAAAAGATATGGTTTTATAATCATTGATGATTTTTCATATTTTACTTAGATTTTATTTTTAGCTTCTAAGGATGAAGTATTTTCTGCATTCTCTAAGTTTTGTCGAAAAGTTTCAAATGAAAAATGATTACCAATTGTTTCTATTCGAAGTGATCATAGAACTAAATTTGAAAATAAAGATTTTAAAAAATTTTATGATGAAAAAAGTATAGATCATAATTTTTTAGTACCTAGAATACCACAACAAAATAGAGTAGTTGAAAGAAAAAATAGAACACTAGAAGAAATGGCACATATCATGCTATGTGAAAGCAAACTCCCAAAGTACTTTTGGACAGAAGTAATTAACACAGTATATTACATTCTAAATCGTGCCTTAATAAAATCAATTTTAAAGAAAATATCTTATGAACTATGGAAGGGTAGAAAGCCTAATATAGGTTATTTTCATATTTTTGGTTGTCGATGTTTTATTTTAAATAATGGCAAAGATAGCTTAGGTAAATTTGATGCTAAATCTGATGAAGCTATCTTTCTTGGCTACTCCACTTCTAGTAAAGCTTTTAGAGTATTTAATAAAAAATCACTAGTAGTGGAAGAGTCAATTCATATTTTTTTTGATGAAACTAATGACCTTCCATCAAAAAAGAGAGAGGGTGCTGATGATGCAGGTATCATAGAAGATGGAATGAAGGAGCTCACTCTAAATGACTCGGATCAACAAAACAAGAGAATTTTAGATGAAAAATATAAGGATGAATATATCAATGATCAAAACATTCAAGAGCAACATCAAGACACAGATAATCTTTCAAGAGAATGGGGGTATGTCCACAATCATCCTAAAGAATTAATAATTGGTGATCCGACACAAGGTGTAAGAACTAGATCTTCACTTAGAGATGTTTGCAATTATATAGTTTTTGTTTCTCACTTAGAATCTAAAATAATAGATGAAGCTGAAAAAGATAATAACTGGATAATTGTCATGTAAAAAAAATTAAATCAATTTGAAAGAAATAATGTATGGACACTAGTTGCAGGACCTAAAAATCACTCAATAATAGGAACCAAATAGATATATAGAAACAAATTAGATGAAGATAGAAATGTTATAAGAAATAAAGTAAGATTAGTTGCTAAAGGATATAATCAATAAGAAGGAATTAATTTTGATGAAATATTTGCTCCTGTTGCTAGACTAGAAGCTATAAGAATACTATTTGCTTTTGCTTGCTTTATGAATTTTAATTTGTTTCCAATGGATGTTAAGAGTGCTTTTCTAAATGGTTATATTGCTGAAGAAGTTTATGTTGAACAATCTTCTGATTTTGAAAATCATAAATTTTTAGATCATATATTTAAATTAAATAAAGTATTATATAGATTAAAATAAGCTCCTAGATCTTGGTATGAAAGATTAAGTTTTTATTAGAAAATAATTTTTCGAGAGAAAATGTTGACACTACTCTTTTTATAAAAAGAAAAGATAAAAAATTCTAGTCATATAAATATATGTTGATAACATTATATTTGGGTCTACTAATAAAAATTTATGCCAAAAATTTACCAAGCTTATGCAGGAAAAGTTCGAAATGAGCATGATGAGAGAACTCATATTCTTCCTCGGACTCCAAATCAAACAAATGAAGGGATATCTATCACTCAAAGTAAGTACACAAGAGAGCTATTAAAGAAATTTGAAATGAAGAGCTCAAAAATTGTAAGTACCCCTATGATCCCTTTCTATAAATTAGAAAAAAATAAGCATGATAAAAGTGTTGATACAAAACTTTATAGAGGTATGATAGGATCTTTATTATATTTGATTGCAAGTAGACCTGATATAATATTCAGTGTATGTATGTGTGCTAGATATCAATCAAACCATAAAGAATCACACTTAAATGCTATTAAAAAAATTTTTAGATACTTAAAAGGAACACAAAATCTAGGTCTTTGGTTTTCAGAACATTCATCTATGAACTTAATAGATTTTTTATATGCTGACTTTGCTGGATGTAAATTTGATAGAAAAAGTACTAATAGAACTTACCATTTTTAGGAGTAAACTTAATCTTCCAATTTAGCAAGAAGTAAAATTCAGTGACTTTATCTACGGTCGAGGCTGAATACATTGCAGTTGAAAGTTGTTGTGCTCAAATCTTGTGGATTAAGCAACAACTCATGGATTTTGACATTGAACTTAAAAATATTTTTATAAAATGTGATAACACTAGTGCCATCAATTTAACCAAATATTCAATTCAATACTTTAGGTCAAAATATATTAAAATTAGATATTATTTTATAAGAGAACATGTTCAAAGTAATGATATAATGTTTGAATATATAAATATCGAAAATCAATTAGCTGACATTTTCACTAAAGCCCTTAATGAAAATAAATTTTGTGAAATTAGGAGAGAATTGGGTATCTTAAGTCCTTCTATTTGAATTTCTATCACAATTTTGCTCCCAAAATTTTTTTAAAAATTTTTAATTTTATTATTTTAATTTTGGAAGCCATCTATCATTTTTTGAAGATTTTTTAAATCATTTAAAAATTCTTCAATACTATTCAGATACCTTCTTGGACTTTTATCCATTAAAATTTTCTATCAAAAATCACATCAAAATTTACATAGACTCTCCATAACCTTCTCAACTCGATGTGATCATTTTCCGATTTTTTCTCTTAATTTTTCTCTCTATTTAAATCATTTTCTCCATCACCTGAAAGAGCCCTAAATGGGGCGTCCCATGGGACATTTCATTCATGCAGGTAGGTCACTTATAAGTGAGCCCATCCAATCATTTTTCAATAGAACAGGGAGTTGGGATGCCTCAAATCCCAAGCCTTCTCCTCTCCCTTTCATCTCAATCAAGAATCCACATCCTTGCTCTCCAAAAAATCTTAAAATCCCTCCTAACCAAAACTCATTCTTCCCAAATCCATCTTTCTCACGGGTCATTCTTAGTTTTCTCTAAATCTTCAAGCCCTAACCATCAAATCCATGGAAAATTACTCAAAAACACTCTTCTCCTCTTTGATTTCGGTTCAATCCAACCCTTCTCCACTCTCTAGACCACTTTTCATCATCTTTTTGTATTATGGCCCTCAAGATGAGGATGACACAAAGGAGAAAGTCTGTGAGATCTTTGGAGGCTGAGGAGAGAAGGAAGAAGATTGCTCAAGAGCCGCCCCTTGCTTCACCTCTTATGACACCAAGTAAGATCTTCTTGTCTGCTAGAAAAGTTGCATTGGGTAGGAAAGTAGATTTCAAGTTTTTAAGACAAGATGGATTTTCTATCGGGGAGAAGATGATTAGGTAAGGTCAGAAATTTTTTTTGAGCTTGTCCGAACCAGTTTACATAAATTTGGTGAATAAATTTTATTCCAATCTATTTTTCTCTGAAGGAGTCTTAAAATCTATTATTAAGGGTGTTGAGATTATTTTAAATACTCCAAGACTAGGTAGATTGCTTCAAATGCTCTGTGAAGGTAGTTGTTTGGATGAACTGCCTAAGAAAGAAGTTAGACTTAGGACCATACTTGGGTGGGATGATGTGGAAGATTTTCTAAAAAATGAAGCTAAGGATCTGAGTATGGAGATGAGACTGCTCCACCATATGGTTTCTAGAATTTTTTTTCCTAGAGGGAGAATATATGATCTGATGATGGGGAGAGACATATGTCTCATGCACCATGTTGTTTCAGAGTCTCCCCTGAACCTTCTATTTTTAATGATTGATGCTATGAGGGAAGTCTTGAACAGGTCCAAGGCTCCCTTGCCCTATGGTATAGCCCTCACAGTTATCTTTAGAGAGATGGAGTCGATTTTGATGGAGAGACTGTTTGTAGGCTGTCATACATTGACACCTACAACAACCACTCTCTTAGGAGGATGGAATTTGTGAGAGTGGATGACCGATGGGCCAAGAGTCATATTGCAAAGGAGGATAGTGATGAGGATGAGGAGATGCTGAGGGGGAGGGTCCTTCTTCTCTTGTGCTTAGGCCGAGCCCAGTAGATCATCATGTTTCGGAGCCTGAGGCAGGCCTCTCAGTTAGAGTACCCCCATTGAGCCATACCATGCCTACTTTTAGCTTAGGGGGGATATTGATATGGGATAGCTAGCTGAGAAAGTGGCAGAGATTTTATCTATTCAGCTACAGCAGTTTCAGGATCAGCTTCTTCAGCAGTCTCACCAGTTTCAGTAGCAGATTCTACAGCAGGTTCTCCAGCGGCAGGCATAGCAGCAGCCACAGCAGTTTCACCCAACTCCATCAAGTGCCTTCTCTGATCCTTCTTTAGACTCTTCTATTGTGCCACATATTTTCTCTTTGATGGAGCTCTTGTCTGACTTGAGTATTAGACTGGAGAGTGTGGAGAGCTCCCTTCTCAGATTCAGTGGCAGAATTTTTGATATAGAGAGGGAGGTCAGACGGATTGTAGTCTCTCTCTCTGCTGGAGTGGGCACATCGACTTCTTCACCACAGATGGATAACTTGGCTCGAGAGATAGAGAGACTCCATAGTCAGCTTCGTTCCTCTCTTGAGCTGCTTTAGACAGACATCAGAGACTCCAAAGACTTCGTATCTGCTGATCTAGATGGGCTCCAACTTACTGTGAGGGGGATCTGGTCCCGGCTTGATGCCATCAGGACTCAGCTTCAGTCTAGGCCCTCTGCATCTAGTGAGCCAGCCTTTGTTCAGCCTATTACTTTTCGTCCTCCGACATCTTTCTCTTGGTTCAGACCTTTCAATCGAGAACGAGGCTGATCATGTCTCACCTTTTTTGATCTCGTGCTCGATGCCCAGTCTCATCGATTTCATCATTTTGTATTAGATTACTTAGTTATATTTTGTAGATTGGATGTATGAGAGCTTTATGCTCATTATGACTCTTATAACCTCTCTTTTGGTATAAATGAATGATGTTGTTTCTATTTGACTCATGTCTCTTTGGATGAATATTTATTATCATATCC
>NC_025997.2:117212044-117275727 GCF_000442705.2 Elaeis guineensis
TTGACTTATCGATAATTTATCGATATCGATATCTGACTACTCATCACACCAACAACCTCTTGATATTTCAGGACTCGAAGAATGACCGACCGTCTGTCAGTCCCTCTCTTAATTTTTCGATTATTAGTTGACAACTCATGAAAAGCAATCAACACAACCCGACATCCGGTCGGTCTGTCGGTATCTATCATGCTATCGATGACTTTGATATAAAATATAAAAGATGGACCATCCAATCGATATATCAGCTCTATGGACTTCTAATTGGCATATGAGTATCACCGATCCCTGGTCGGCATCTCAGACATGGCCAGCACAAAGTGCGCATAACGGCCATATTCCATGATGATTAGTTGGCATTAACTACCCACTCCACGATCATATAATGTCTGGATAAATGGAACTCCATGTACTTAACTATTTTCAGACGGTTATCAACAACTCATCTATAAAAGGGAGGTAAGAGAACAGCGATGGTAGGCCTATTCTCAGTGCTAACACTCTACCAAATTTATTTTTTAACTCTCTGTTCGACCACTCTTCACTAACTTAAGCATCGGAAGATCCTCGCCGGATAACATTCCGACCAGTGAACTTTCTTTTACAGGTAACCCTTGATCAAAGTTAGGTACACATGAGGATTAGCCGCAACAGATTGGCGCACTAGGTAGGGGATCACAAAGCAAAAATCTTACAACCATACCAAAGACTAGAGCGCAATTCTCCACTACCTCTGCTGGGCAGTCTTCTTGCTGGAAAGACCATTCACCATCATTGATAGAGCCAAGTACCTCGCATCCGATTATTACTGTGGATGCATAGCAATTTGCTATCGTGGTGCAGTAGATCACAACCATGATGGAGGCGGTGGATAGCCTCCAACAACAACAACAACAGTAATAACCAGCGGCAGAAGAACCAGCACTGTGTATAGTGCCATCCAGGCACAGTCGTCGTGTGCTGTGACAATCTCCCTCTTCACCACCAGAATGATGATATGCTCGATGATCTCATGTCGAGCCTTCACAATCTCGACACTCTTGTCGTGCCTACTGTCGGGAGCAGCAGTCTTGTCCTTCTCTCCACCATAGTGCAAAGAAGAAGAAGAGGCCTTGCTCGCCTCCAAGCTCCTTACCATCAAGCTCTTTGGGGGAAGATTCAACCCCAAAAGTCTCACAGCAACAGTGACTAGACAAGTATGAGCGCAAGCTCAAGGAAATCGACCGTCGACTCACTTAGATCCAGGTCGATGGTCGAAAATTTTTCGATGATTTTTTGCATCCACACCACTCTGCCGTTCACCCAATGCATCATGGATGAACCCATTCTGGCTCATTTCAAGATGCCCCAGATGGAGTCATATGATGGCTCCATCAATTCCGTCGATCACTTAGAGAGCTATAAAGCTCTCATGATGATTCAGGGGGCGATCGGTGCCCTCTTATGTATGGCCTTCCCGATGACACTTCAAAAGGCAGCCTGAGTTTGGTACTCAAAACTCGATCCAAGGAGCATTAGCTCCTTAGACCAACTTAGTCAATAGTTTGCGGTGCATTTCGGCACTAGTAGGAAGCTGCCGTGTACTTCAGAAAGCCTCTTCTCAGTCAAGCAACGAGAGGGGGAATCTTTGAGAGATCATTTGGAGCACTTCAACGCCACCACTTTGGATGTCTACGACTTGAACTAGGATACGATGATGGCGGCCGCTATCTAGGGATTATGCAGTTGGCGCTTTACCTACTCCCTGGATAAGATAGCCTCCAAATCATACTCCGAATTTCTTGCACAAGCTCAGAAGTATATCCATGCTGATGAAGCTGCCGCTATCTGATGAGAAGGAAAGGGTAAAGGAACTTCAAAGAAGAAGACTGAAGGAGGATCGGCTTAAAAAAGAAATGAGAAGGAGCCTTCTCGACAATCGAATTCGAGATCGAGGAGCCCAGCTTACAAATATGATAGCTGCACTCCACTCTTAGTTCCTCAATCTCAGATTTTTATGGAGATTGAGAAAGAAAGCTACTTACAGAGTCCCCAACCGATGAGAGCTCCATCAAGTTCTCACAATTGAAAGAGGTATTATCGGTTCCACCGTGACCGCGGGCACTACACTGATGATTGCATCCAACTGAAGGATGAAATTGAGGCCCTTATCTGCATAGGCTACCTTGAGAAATTCATCCAAGGTCGATAGGCTGGAACCTTTGCTGATCAACCCCTGCCACCTACTAAAGAAACATCTAACCCACCAACCACAGAAGTAATCAATATGATCTCGGGCTGACTAAGAGACTGGAAGGCAAGTTCTGAAGAAGAGTCGTCCAAGAAGTGATGACAAGATAATGTAATCTTCTTTTCAGATTAAGATGTTAGAGGAATACAGACCCCTCATGATGATGCTGTCGTCGTCTTGATGACGATAGCAAATTATGATGTAAAAAGGATACTTGTAGATAATAGAAGTTCTATAAATATTTTATTTTATTCTATTTTCTCTCAAATGCATTTATCTCCTGATTGAATCCAAAGAGTTTCTACATTTTTAGTTGGCTTCATCGGAGATGAAATAAATGTAGAAGAAAAAATTACTCTCCCTTTAACTGCTGGAATTGATTCACTACAAAGCACTATTCTCTTAACATTTACAGTCGTCAGAGTGCCTTCAGCTTATAATATCATACTCAGATGATCGAGGCTCAACATGTTGAAAATGATAGTTTCGACATATCATCTGCTTGTCCGATTTTTAACAAGAAATGAGATCGGAGAAATGCGAGGAGATTAACAACTGGCCTGATGCTACTTCATGGTATCAGCTGACACCAGCAATCTCAAGACCCCCTCTCGATCGATAAATTGGACCAGAGGGATAGCGAAGAACAGAGTGAGCCAGTCGAACAACTAGTCTCGATTCCATTGAGAGAAAATGATCTAGCAAAGACTATTCAAATTGGGTCACTTCTACCCAAGTTGGTGTGAGAGCCACTACTTGACTTGTTAAGGAGAAACATCGAGATATTCGCTTGATCAACAGCCGACATGCCTGAGATCCTGATGAATACTTGAATTAAGTTACTAGAGGTATATATTCTATTTAATTATATTTTATTTATTAAGAATTTGATGCTCTTTAGTCTATTTTGTAGGTAATTGAGAGTTTGGGTTCATACGATTCAAATTGGACTCAAATCAGATCAGATTTAAGTGAACCAAGCAACCAGCTCTCATTCCAGCGTGAACGTGACTTAAAGATCAAGGGTTAAAAAGCAACCTCTCCAATCAAGAATCAGATTAGAAGATACATAGAATCAAATGTGAACACGACTTAAATATTAAGGGCTTAGATTGAAAGATCACTCTTCATGAAGATCCAAGTGCGAACGCGACTTTTTGATCAATGGAGGAGAAGCAATATGAAGATCAAAGGATCTTTATGCATGCTCCCACCTCTCTTTTCATGAAGTCCTAGCCTTCTCTCTATAAATGCACCCCTAGCCCTCCTTTCTCAAACCATCAGCCCCCTTGTGGGGTTCTTCATCTTCTTCCCTCTCTCTTCCTCCTTCTCTCCTCCATCGAAGCTCTTCCCTTTTTTTCTTTCCATCAAGCCAACGTTTAAGTTTTTCTTCAAGCTGCTGTCCCTATCTCTCTTTCTCTCTTCTCCATAGGAGAGGTACTAACCCTAGCACGATACTATATTCCTCCTTAGATCCATTCTCTACATCTCAAGAAGTCTAGGGGAGGTCCTAATCCTAGTATGCATTTCATCAAATTTAAGAGAGGTCCTAATCCTAGTGCCAATATCTTTTTCATATTTTTATATCTTTTTTTATCTATATTTTTTTTAAAGTTTCTAGACCAAACCTTCCAGCCATCCTGTCGCTGTCTGCATAGAGGAAGACGAAGGATTCAAGCAGTGCATCTACCATTGGACGCAGCGAGAAGTTCAACTTGGTTTAGTTGTCTTTGTATCATACTTTTGTTTCTTTTTCATTATGTATACTTTTTTATTTGATCAATAAAAAATATTTTTATTATAATTTTTATATTTTATTTTTAGTTTCTTGCAATCTATCATTCTTTTCATTTATATTTTCGAAATAATCTACCTAAAATTTCTGTGGATACGATCCCGACACACTATATCTATATAGTAGTAAGTATGATTAATTTTGGAATACTACGACACGCATCAAATTTTGATGCTATTGCTGAAGATCTTGGTGTGATTATTTTGAAAAAAATAAAAAAAAATTAAAATTAAAAAATTATTATATTTTTTTAATTGATTATTTTTTTCTTTTGTACTCTTATTTTTCATACTTTATTTTGCTGATTGATAATTTATTTTTTATTATTAATTAATTAATTTTAATTACTTAATTATCTTCTATTTATTTTTTTTTAAATTTTTATCTTATATTACTTTTCATATATAGTATATTTACTGCTCTCTAGCTAGATTACTTTATTTACATGCATAGAAAAATTTTTTATTTTTTATAACCTAGTGATTTACTGTATTCTATAGCTTAGAATAATTTACTGCTTTATATAATTAGTGATTTTCTATTTTCTCAGTAGATTAGACTCTTTTTTTTTAATTTAAATTACATAGTTACCTTTTATTCTTAACTGTGAGATTATCTTATTTGCATAGTTAAGTAGTTATCTTATTTACTACTACTCATTATTCTTAATGATTGACTGCTTTTCATAGCTTGAAATAATTTTTTATCCTAAAAGTAGATTTGATTTGTTGCTTTATTTGTAGGTTACCTACTTGCCTTTTAATCTTAGCATTATTTACTTTCTATTTAGTTAGAATCACTAAATCTTCTCATATCTAATTAACCTAACTTAAAACTTACCTCTTATTCCTTCTTGCTTAAAGATAACATAAAATAAAAAGAAGACAAAGACACCACGTAACACTTGACTAATATAAATAAACTAATTAAATCTTAAAAGCTACTTAACATGTTTGAATACCTTTTTTTTTGCATTGCATATTTTTATAAAATATTTTAAGGGTACTTAATCCAATTAAATAAGATAAGGTGGAGATTTGATCACTCTTCCTTAATCCACAAATCACAATCCTGCATTTACATTGACCTAAGCCTCTAACTTAAAATTAATTAGACGTTAGCCTCAAGGACTCTTGAGCTCAATAGGATAAGGAACCCTAAGAGTTAGACCAGATTAATGTTGGTCAGTTTAATTGGTGTCTATGAAAGTGGTTCAAGGATTACATCCTTAAGGAAGGTGATTCATTAATTGGTTCCATTCGCTGATCTGGTCAACTTAATTGGTGTCTAAGAAAAGCAACGGAGGGACCCCACCAACCTTATACTTACCTGATCAATTGAGTGGCTAATCTTTTACTTGGAGTGATCGAAGATGACTTTGACAGTTAGGAGCTATTTAGATCTAGGATAACCTTAGGATAGAGTTGGCTTGATTGCATTATTTATTTAAAAAAATAAGAAAAATAATTAAAAATAACCTTCTCATCTATCATCTCTAGGTCTAGGACTCTCTTAGTATTTTCATCTTTAGAACTTCTCTTTTTCTCTGTCTTCTCTTCTTCTTCTCTCCATCTTTCTTAAAAAAAAGTTCAGAAGGGGATTGTTTTGATCTGGACCCCTTGATTGCATATTAAAATAATCAAAACTATCCGATAAATTAGATCGATGCTAGGAATATGAATTTCTACAATAGAAAGGATGAGCTGTCTCATAGATTAGATCGCCTACTGGCTATTAGATACTCTCTTTCTACATCTTTTCTTCCTCCACAACAAGTTAAATATCCAGTCGTGCACCAATTTTTTGAATTTAGATATGAGTAAGTTCATCAAGATCAAACCCAAATAGCTTACGAACCAGAAAATAATCTATTCTTTAATGACTACAATCTAAGTTGGGGGGTTCAACTAAATTTTTCATGAAAATCATAACCAATAGTTACTCTGACAACACAACAATCTATATTTATAGAAGCACCCTATTACGACATGCCCTATTTGCAATATCAACATTCTCCAACTATCTATAGCCCATCATTTGAAGAGAAGGTTTTACAAGTACTAGATAGGATTGAAAGCACCAATTAACTCCTTCACTCCTCTATGCAATCCTTAGCTGAAATAGAAATTCAAGTCAATCAATCAGTAATTGTAATTAGTAAGAAGGAGAAAAGAGAGCTGCTTAGTCAGCCTGAGAGTAATCCAGAGGGATAATACTTGGTTAGAAATTTTAATATCCCTATAGTCTTTTCTGAACAATCGATTATGACTCTCGAGAATGAATTGGTCATAGAACAATCTTGCATAACCAAAATGCCAGCACAGATAATTCGACTAAGACAAAAATATCTAAAGAAAAATTTAAAAGGTGGGATGAACCAATTCCATCGTCACCTTATCCACCTATGGTCCCATTCCTAAGTGTCCTAGAATCATCCATTCCTTGTAACAGAAAAGGAGGACAAATTGATAAAATAAAATTAGTTGAGACTTTCCAAAGATCACAAATGAATAACATAATAGGAGAAGTTATACCCATAATTCTCTCCTAGGATTCCTTAGATCCCTATTTAGCTCACTTTGGAGTGGACAATTTTGATGTCAATGGGTATATCACAAAAATAAATAATCTAGTTGATACATCCTACTCTAAAATCATCCTACTTTGGATAGAAAAATATGAGCCATCACCTAACCCCCCCAATAGCTCTTTTGTTAGAATCACCTCTTGCTCTAGAGCTAAAGCTACTTTCTGATGTATCCACTGATACCCTTCTAGTGATCCTTAATCAGAAAGTCCAATTTATAGATATTCTAAAAGCACATAAAGAAGTTGTTGTATGGGATATCTTTGAAATAAGGGACAATGATATTGAGATTTTTATGACTAATTTTTCTATTTTTGACATTACTTTTGAGGATTTTCTTCAAAATCTTTCTATGGTGTTAAAGCCATGTATGGAGATCAATTTAATGTTAATTTAAAGAAAATACCATACTATAAATTGAGAGAGATGATGCCAAAATATATCATATCCGAGATAGGGATTAGAGTAGATCAGATTATAATTGAAGAAACTCTTAAACTACCAACCCTAATCGTGGTTCAACAAACACAATCCCTTCTTGATCATCTAAAAAAAATTATGAGAATATTGTTAGTCCCTGATATTATGTACTTATCCTGTATATTTTATTAGTTCAGGCTAATCATTGTAGAGCATTCTATGAATATTTTTCGACTATGATAACAAGACCTCCTGATTGGTCTTGTCTTTTTGAAACTTTGAGGGACATACTCAAGTTGATTATAGGTGGAACTTTGTCATAGCGTCTGACTGAAGATGTTAAACTTAGCACTTGTTGGGAGGCAACCCAGCTTATACAATATTTTTAGCTTCTTTTTATTTTGTAAGAATCTCTAGAAAGATAATTAGCCAAGTTGAATATCTATAGTGGAGTGGATGAGTAATGCTACTAGCCAAATTGGGGAGAGAGCCACATTCATGCCAGCTGGAGTCAAGAACACAACACACTCAATAATGAATGATCTCTCAATAATGAATGCGCATATTAAACTCAGATTGTATCCTTCCTTGTTATATTTTATTATGATTTTTTTCTTCCATTGGGGATAATAAAAATTAAGTTATGGGAGAGAAAAACTAATTTAATTGAGTCCTCAAGTATAATAAAAAATAATTAGCTTTGTGTAGCTAAATTTTATCTTGATTTGAAGTTAATTAGGCACCTTAATCAATGAGTAATTAACGGTCTAGATAATTTTAGAGATACTAAGGGGCAAATTATTAAGAACCTAATAAATGGTAGGGCTTAGACCAGATCAAATTTTGAAGTATTTCCAAAATCCTCTTCCCACCATCTCAATAAAGAATCTGTTTCATAGGGGTATGGGTGGAAAGGTCGAGGTATGTAAAAAAAAATTTATTGTAAAAAAAAAAAGAAGATGAAAAAATAATTTAGCATTATCTCACTGAGTAACCGGACTCCTTCATCTAAGTAAGCATTATAATTCGCATTAAAAGGTGGGGATGCTAAAAGACAGTTATAGAATCTGTCTCATCTCATAGCTTTTTTTGGACTCGAGTCAGTAAGCTTAAAGGGTGTTCTATACCTAATGCCCTAAAGTCAACTGATTTGAAATTCATTGACTGAAAGTTTGCTATAAGGGTCAGCTAGAATACTCAAGAGGCTAAGACATTGCACTAGATTCTTTTTAAAAAAATAAAAAAAAATAGATAATAAGAGGACTAAATTATAAGAAGACAATAAACTCTGCTCATATCAAGTTAGAGGATTTAAAGAGTATAGTGGAGAGTTGGTGAAAGAAGATCTCTAAAATTTTTATGACTAATACCTAACCACTAATTAGATTGAATTAGTAATCCAATAAAGTACCTTTTTAATGGTCTAGCCGGATATCCACTACAATTAAGAATGCCTAAGATAACTTTTGATTTAAGGATAATTTGGTGCATAATGCTAATATATCTACTTTACTCGAGGACGAGTAAAATTCAAATTGGGAGGTATGATGAACACTTGAATTAAGTCACTAGAGATATATAATTCTATTTAATTATATTTTATTTATTAAAAATTTGATACTCTCTAGTCTATTTTATAGATAATTAAAAATTTGAATTCATACAATTCAAATTAGACTTAAATTAGATCAGATTTGAGTGAACCAGGCAACCAGCTCTCATTCTAGTGTGAACGCGACTTAAAGATCAAGAGTTAAGAAGCAACCTCTCCAATTAAGGGTCAGATTAGAAGATACATAGAATCAAGTGTGAACACGACTTAAATATCAAAGATTTAGATTGAAAGATCACTCTTCATTAAGATCGAAGTGTGAACATGACTTATTGATCAACGGAAGAGAAGCAATATGAAGATCCAAAGATTCTTATTCATGCTCCCACCTCTCTTTTCATAAAACTCTAGCCTTCTCTCTATAAATACACCCCTAGCCCTCCTTTCTCAAAGCATTAGCCCTCTTGTGGGGTTCTTCATCTTTTTTCCTCTCTCTTCCTCCTCTCCTCCATCAAAGCTTTTTCTTTTCTTTCTTTCCATCAAGCCAATACCTAAGTTTCTCTTCAAGCTGCTGTCCCCATCTCTTTTTCTCTCTTTTTTATAAGTTTAGGGAAGGTACTAAACCTAGTACGACATCATATTCCTCCATAGATCTATTCTCCATATCCCAAAAAATCTAGGAGAGGTCCTAACCCTAGCATGCCTTCCATCAAATCTAGGAGAGGTCCTAATCCTAGTACTGCTATCATTTTCATATTTTCATGCTCTCTTCCATCTATCTTTCTTTTTTGAAATTTTTAGACCAAGTCTTTCAGCCATCCTGCCGCTGTCTACACGAAAGAAGATGAAGAATTTAAGGAGGTGCATCCATCATCAGGCACAGCAAGAAGTTCAACTTAGTTTAGTTATCTTATATCGCACTTTAATTTTTTTTCATTATGTATGCTTCTTTATTTGATTAATAAAAAAATATTTTTATTGTAATCTCCATGTTTCATTCTTAGTTTCTTGCAATCTACTATTCTTTTCATTTGTATTTTCGAAATAATCGGTCTAAGATCTCTATGGATACGATCCTGACTCACTCTATCTACATAATAGTGAGTAAGATTAATTTTGATATACTACGACATGCATCAGATCCCTCCAAAGGTAATAACTTTTCGATTGAATATTAATCCAAACTTCAAACCGATGAGACAAAAGAAGAAAATTTTTTTTCTTGGGAGTCAGAGATCCATCGATGAAGAAGTGGATAAGCTTCTTACGGTCGACTTCATCAGGAAAGCCCATTATCTGGATTGGCTAGCCAATATTGTGATGGTGAAGAAAGCCAATGAAAAGTGGTGCATTTACATCGATTACACTGACTTGAATAAAGCCTGTCCGAAGGATAGTTTTTCTCTATCAAAGATCGATCAACTAGTCGATGCGACATTGGGGTATAAACTACTGACATTCATAAATACTTTTTTGGACTACAACTAGATCCGAATGATGTCTGAAGATGTAGAAAATATAGCTTTCATGATGGATAAAGGCATCTATTGTTACAAAGTAATGCCATTCGGCTTGAAGAATGCCAAAGCGGCTTATCAACGGTTGGTTAATAAAGTCTTTAAGGAATAAATCGGATGCAATATGAAAGTCTATATCAATGACATATTTGTGAAAAGCACCGAAATGCAGGATCATATCTGAGATCTGGGAGAAGCTTTCGACACACTTAGACGATACCAGATGAAGTTAAATTCGACTAAGTATACTTTTCGTGTAACAACCAAAAAATTTTTAGATTTCTCATACCGTAATGGAGAATCGAAGCTAACCCAGAAAAGGTAAAGATCATTTTCGACATGAAGCATCCTAGTTTCAAGAAAGAAATATAGCGATTGAATGAAAGAATCACCGTACTCAATCGATTCATTTCAAAGTTGACAGAAAGATGTCTATTCTTCTTCAAGACCTTGCGGCAAACCAAGAATTTCTCATGGTCAGATAAATATCAATAGACTTTCGACGACTTAAAAAGGTACTTGGCATCTCCTCCACTACTTAAAAAATGGAAGGAGGGAGAGACATTGTATCTCTACTTAGCTACATCTTCGGAAGCAGTCAGCTCAGTCCTCATCAAGGAAGATGAGAACCGAACCTAATGGCCTATCTACTACACAAGCAAGGTACTTTATGATGCTGAAACTAGGTTTTCGAAGATGGAAAAGCTGGTCTACACCTTGGTTATATCGACTCAACGACTTCGACCTTACTTCTAAGCGCACTTTGTGGTCATCCTAACAAATCAACCTATAAAGGTAATTTTGTAGTGATCAGATACATCTGATCGAATGGCAAAGTGGATAATAAAATTTAGTAAATTCGATATATAATATCACCCACAACCATCAATGAAGGCCCAAGTCTTGACTGACTTTATCATCGAGTGTACAATATCCGACAATAAATCTGATGATAAATCAATATCCGATAATAAATCTGACAACCAATCGGAGCAAAGTGCAAATACAAATATCAACGTAGTGTCTGTTTGGGTGTTGCACGTTGATGGAGCATCCAACGCTCAAGAAAGTGAAACTAATCTCATACTCACAAATATCGAAGGAGTAGTAACCGAATATGTCCTTCGACTTAACTTCAAAGTTTTAAATAATCAAGCTGAGTATGAAGCCTTACTAGCCGACTTGAAGATTCAAAAGATCTTGAGGTAGATAAGCTGAAGGTTTTCATCGATTTTCAATGGATCACCGAATAGGTTCAGGGTGAATTTGAAGTCCGAGATCCAACTATAGTAAAATATCTTCAAAAGGTGAGAGATCTCACGTAGCCCTTTGGATACTTCAAGATCTCTCACATCCCTAGGACAGAAAATGCTTGCACTGATATACTTTTTTGATTAGCAACTACATCTTTCAATCTACTTGGTCGAACATTCATCGAATATCTCGAATAGCCAAGTATCGACAAAACCAAGAAAGTGCAACAAATAAATGACGAGCTAAGTTGAATGGACCCAATCATTCAGTACTTGATCGATGAAACTCTATCCGATGATCCATCAAAAGTCAAATAGCTAAGATGGACAGCTTCACAATATATCTTGATGAATGGACAACTCTATAAGAGATCATTCTGTCTTTCACTACTCAAATGCTTGAGACCTACTAAAGCTGACTATGCTCTCCAAGAGATTTTGAAGGGATTTGTGAAAATCACCTGGAGGATAAATCATTGGCTTACAAGATCCTGCGATAGGGGTATTATTGGCCTACCATGAAAAAAGAGACTATCAAGTTTGTTCGAAGGTACAAAGTATGCCAAAAGTATATAACTATTTAACATCAACCAATCAGTCAGTTGACATTAATCATTCCACCATAGCCCTTCGCACAATGGAAAATTGACATACTCGACCCTTTTTCCTCCAACGACTGGTTAGAGAAAGTTTCTAGTTATTGCCGTGGATTACTTCACAAAATGGATGGAAGCTGAACTCCTGGCACAAATCACTGAAGAGAAAATGAAGAATTTTATTGAGAAGTCCATCATCTATTGATTTGGATTGCCATACACCATCATCATCGATAATAATCGATAGTTCGATAATAAAAAATTTAAAGAATTCGATGTGAAGTATCATATTGTTCACAAACTCACCTCAATTAGCCATCTGCAGTCTAACGA
This sequence comes from Elaeis guineensis, assembly GCF_000442705.2. Classification (NCBI taxonomy): domain Eukaryota; kingdom Viridiplantae; phylum Streptophyta; class Magnoliopsida; order Arecales; family Arecaceae; genus Elaeis; species Elaeis guineensis. The sequence continues at coordinate 117,224,328 of NC_025997.2, forward strand.
AGAAGCGAAAGTGATGAATCGAACGATCTTACATGGTCTCAAGATCAGATTAAATGAAGCCAAAGGCTTATGGGTTGAAGAATTACATTCGGTCTTATGGGCGTATTGGACAACTCTGAGCATCCCAATGGGAGAATCACCATTCAACCTTGCGTACAGAACAAAAGTAGTGGTCCCATTGGAGATCGGATTATCATCGATGAGAGTTGAATGGTACGAAGAACCAAGCAACTCCGATCGCTGAAGAGCTAACTTAGATCTACTCCTAGAGACTCGATTACAGGCTCAAATTAAAATGGCTGCATACTGACATAGGGTGGTCTGGTACTACAATGTAAGGGTCAAACTGAAAATATTTCATCTTAGAGATTTGATCATAAGAAATACAGAAGTTTCAAAACCCTTGAACCAAAGCAAGCTCTCTCCTAATTGGGAAGGCCATTATAACGTAACCAAAACTCTTCGATCGGGAGCGTATCGGCTTGAAACCCTCAATGGAGTGTCCATCCCTCGAACATAAAATGTCGACAATCTATGTATGTATCATCAATAAAGATGTGTTTGATATAGACTTGAATAAAATATTTTTGAATTTTCGACATCTTCACTGAGTATTTGGGCTATTTACAAGTTATCTATTGACTCGACTCCAGTAGGACAAATATCGAATCCAATCGGCTAAATACCGACTTTGGTTGGTAAAGCATCGACTCTGGTCGGCCAAGTATCGACTCTGATTGGTAAAGCATCGACTCTGATCGGCCAAATACTGAGTCCGATCGGTAAAGCTTTGACTTCGATCGGCAAAACACCGACCCCAATTGGTCATAACTAATTGGTCAATCATCGGTTACAAATTATGCCCTAAGTTTAGTTGGTGAATGTCCGACCAAAAGACAAATATTTTGATATCAGTCGACATATTACCGATTATTATTCGATCAAAAAAGGAAGAAGATGATTGCATTCGACAAACATTCAACACTTGAAAAAGATTTTCTTTCATTGCCATTATCAACAAAAAGTTACAAAATCAGACTAAGTCTGGTGACAAAAAGAATAGGAAATGAAGTTACACCGACTCCCTTCTGACTTCATTGGCTGCTTCTTTGGTTGCCACCACGACTTTGATCTCCTGGACAGCTGGTTCTACTTCGGTAAATTTTGATGAGACTTCTATAGAAATTGGTGCAGCCTCTTCAACAGTCGGTGCCTCTCTTGCCACCCTTTCTTCCAAAGCTGGAATGCAGATGCTGGTCAGATCGAGATTTGGGTAAAGTGCTACGACTTCATCTCGACAATCTCTATACCCAACCCAATAGGCCTCATTACTATCTGTTAGGATTTGACGCCTTGAGATTCAGCCCACATTGAGCTCACAGTGAGGTTCGCGACGAAAAATGAAATCCAACGAGACCAAGATCACCCAAAACGGAGCTCGGATGGAGGAGATACGATCTTTTGAAGTCGGTACGAGATTCGAGGCGGTGGAGGACCACCAGCGGCGGGCGGCAGCGGTGCGGCCACAGGCGGCGGCGCACGGGCGGCCCAGGCAGGCGTGGGGCCCAGTCGAGCGCGTGGCCCAAGCGGGCGCACGGCCCAGCCCCGCGCGGGCCCGTGCGCAGGCGCGGCCCAGGCCCGCGCGCGCGTGCCGGCCCAGGCCAAGGCGGCCTGCCTAGCCCTGTTCTTCGGTCCACCGTGGACCGGACGGTCCACGGGTGGGCCTGTGGACCGCGTGGGCATTTCCCACGTGTTTCTCGCGGTCCACGGCACTATTTTATGGATCGGAGCGCGATCGAATGGCGTGGGTGGCTCCCGATCTTGATCCGACGATCCAGGGATTATTTGGGTTGATTAAGGAGTCCTAATCATGGTCTAAGTCGTGATTAAGACCTATAAAAAGTCCTGTACATAGAGAATAGAAGCGTGGTTCGATTTTTTTTGTGCCGTACGAGTTGTACGAAACCCGAAAGAAGAGAGAGGCGGAAGCGTTGAGAGAGAAGGAGCAGGAGGCTCCTGAACAGTGGTCGCCAGGCACTTCAGGGGTTCAAGAGATCTTCCAAGAGAGAGAGAGCTTTTGTAAGGAAAACTTCTAGTGAGAGAGAATTGGGTGTACAAGGGTTGAGGGTGAGGTCTCCTTTTGTAAAATTTTTTTTTCATAGTGAAGTTTGCATGCCCCGTGGAGGCGAGCCCTTTTGTGGCTGATCCACGTATTTTGATTATTTTTTCTTTTTATTTTGTTTCTTCTTTCTTCCTGCTACATCGCGTGGTACTGAAAAAGTTTTGGGAGGTGGTATCCTTGGCTAGACATCCACCCAACAAGTGGTATCAGAGCAAGGTGGTACAAGAATGCAGATTGCAGTAGTGGTGAGCAAGACTGAAGATGGAGAAGACAGGAACAATCAAGATGGAGATCAACAAGTTCGATGGTAAGAGCAATTTCTCCTTGTGATAGGTAAGGGTGAAGAACGTGCTCATCCAACAGGGGTTGATCGATGCTCTCTTGTGCGATGAGAAGCTGACCACCATGGAGGTGCGGGATTGGAAGCGGCTACAGATGCAGGCGGTGAGTACCATCCGCATGTACCTGACGGATGAGGTGGTGATCCATGTGCTGAGCGAGACTTTTCCGACGGTGCTGTGGTCGAAGCTCGAGGAGTTATACATGACAAAGTCTCTCACCAACACACTTTTCTTCTGGAGACAGTTTTACCAACTGCGGATGACTGAGGGACAGAGCGTGCAGGAGCATTTGAGCTACTTTCAGAAGATCCTCACCGACCTCCTCAGCATTGACGAGAACGTTGAGGAGAAGATCAGGGTGCTGGTTTTGCTGGCGTTGCTTCTCCCTTCGTACGAGTCCTTGGTGACTACTCTTCTAGTAGGGAAGAGCACCATCAAGATGGATGAGGTCACCGTGGTGATACTCCAGAACGAGGTTCTCAGGAGGAAGAACCCAGCTTCGAGCTCAGGTGGCGGTAGCTCAACTTTGGTGGCTTTTGGAGGAGCAGGAGGTGGTAGACGGAGCGACAGGAGATCGCAACGAGGGCGGTCTAAGTCCAGGAGGGACTTGAGCAAAACTAGGTGTTACCGGTGTGAGGAGTTGGGGCATCTAGCCAGAGATTGCCCTCAACTCAAAAATCGGACGGTGGCTGCTGTAGCGATGGCCGGCAGCGATACAGATGGAGATGTCTTTGAGATATCTGACGAGGTATCTACTTCTTCCCAGCAGTAGATATTAGATTCTGCATGCCCTTATCATATATGTTGCAGAGAGGAGCAGTTTGACTCCCTGGAGAATAGTGAGGGCACTGTATATCTGCCGGATGGATCGAGCTGTGCGATCAGAGGCATTGGGACGGTCAGCTGGAGGACACATGACGGTGCAGTGAGGAGATTGGGAGAGGTCCGATACATACCCAATTTAAGGTGGAATCTTATCTCACTTAGCAGACTGAATTCGAGAGGCTACAGGATGGTAGCTGGTGGAGAAATCCTGAGGGTGTTATGCGGCGATAGGATTGTGCTAGAGGGAAAGAAGGAGAGCAGAGGACATTATTACCTGGTGGAGAGCCCAGTGCGAGGTGGAGCTTCGAGAGCCAGGTGGAGCCCAGAGCGAGGTGGAGCTCCAGGAGGTGGATCGGGCACGAGACAGGAGACTCAGGAGGACGAGAGGCGACGTCGCAAGATGAGATTCCTATTACCGCAGGATGATGCCCTGAGCAGGTCTCAGGTCAAGAGGAGCACAGCATACGATGGAGATGGGATCGAGCAGCCTGGCTCGACTCCCATGTTTGCCCATCTATGATCAGCAGGCGATTGCCCCAGGGCATGGGGGCGAGGATATCCAGAAGCTCTCGAAGTTTAGAGGAGGCCGAATATTGAGTCGAGGTGGAGATTGTTAGGATTTGATACCTCGAGATTCAGCCCACAGTGAGGTTCGCGGTGAAAAATGAAGTCCAACGAGATCAAGGTCACCCAAAATGGAGCTCAGATGGAAGAGATACGAGCTTTTGAAGTCGGCACGAGATTCGAGGCGGTGGAGGACCGCCGGCGGTCGGCGGCGGTCGGCGGCGGTGCGGCCGCAAGCGGCGGCACGTGGGATGTGCGACCCAGGCGCGCGGGCGGCCCAGCCGGGCACGCGGCCTAGGCGGGCGCGCGGCCCAGGCGGGCGCGCGGCCCAGTCGGGGCATGGCCCAAGCGGGCACGCGGCCCAGCCCTGCATGGGCCCGCGTGCAGGCGCAGCCCAGGCCTGCGTGCGCGGGCTGGCCCAGGCCCAAGCAGCCTGCCTAGCCCTTTTCTCCAGTCCATCGTGCATCGGGCGGTCCACGGGTGGGCCTGTGGACCGCGTGGGTGTTTCCTACGTATTTCTCGTGATCCATGGTACTATTTCATAGATCGAAGCACGATCGAACGGTGTGGGTGGCTCTCGATCTTGATCCGACGGTCTAGGGGTTATTTGGGTTGATTAAGGAGTCCTAATCATGGTCTAAGTCATGATTAAGACCTATAAAAGGCTCTGTACACAGAGAACAGAAGCGTGGTTTGGTTTTTTTCGCACCGTATGAGCCGTACAGAATTCGAGAGAAGAGAGAGGTGGAAGCATTGAGAGAGAAGGAGCAGGAGGCTCCTGGACAGCGATCGCAAGGCACTTCAGGGGTTCAGGGGGTCTTCCAAGAGAGAGAGAGCTTTTGTGAGGAGAACTTCTAGTGAGAGAGAATTGGGTGTACAAGGGTTGAGGGTGAGGTCTCCTCTTGTAATTTTTTTTTTCATAGTGAAGTTTGCATGCCCCATGGAGACGAGCCCTTTTGTGGCTGATCCACGTATTTTGATTTTTTTTTTTTATTTTGTTTCTTCTTTCTTCCTGCTGCATCGCGTGGTACTGAAAAGATTTTGGGAGGTGGTGTCCTTGGCCAGACATCCACCCAACACTATCCTTAAGGACTTCTTGCTTGAAGTCTTCAGATTTCTTATAATCCTCGATGGCTTGACTTAAGGCCTCCTAAGCAACCCTTGTTGCTTCCTTTGTAGCAGCTGACTCAGCAACGACCAATGCTAGCTGTGTTTCGACTGCCCGATGTTGCTCTCACACGAGTTCCAGCTCATAAAAACTGTCATCTCATTCCCCTCAGAGTCGGTTAATGATGTCCTTCTTTTGCTAAACCCGAGCTTCTTGGAACTTGGTAGACTATTGGACCGATCCAACTCGATTTTAGTTGACTCCAACTCAGCTTTCAATTGGGAGATTTCTTCCTTGTGTTTCTCCTCCAGTGCAGTCGCCGCCTGAAGAAGTCTGATGGTAGCTTCCTTGTCGGTATTTGTGGTGGCAATCTTATCAGCATATGACCGACGAAAGTCTACAAGCCCTCGAAATCCTCTCTCTCTATCGCTGATATGTCATGTACCAACTATAAAAAAAAAGGAAGTTAGAATGACAAGGCACAAATAGAGGAAAAGTGAACAGATAATGAAACACCGACTTACACTAAGGATTGTGGGGTAAAATGATGAAAATATTTTGGACACAGTCCAATCCCTTCTATTCTCTCGCTCTGATGGGATAAGTGCAACCTCTAAAAGCTTTCTGGCCAGTCTCGGGTCACCCAGGGCTGATTCACTTGCACGCACTCGAATGTTGCAATGTTCCATAAAACCTTCTGGAACATTTTCACCAGCTCCATTAAAAACTCATGGCACTTCTCCATAATCTTGGGCAGATGATTGATTGACTGGCACCATCATCTGTTCGGAGGTAGAAGAGTGCCGGGATGATGACACTGCCTAAGATGTCATCGGTGCTGCACTGGTTGGTGGTGGGTTGACGATCGCGATGTTATCATCGCGATCGATCGAAGGGGCTTCGGCTATCGAAGGGACCTCTAGAGCTGCCAATACGATGATAGGATCTGTGCAGGCTTCAGATGCACCCATCGAGGGCATGTCAGTTCGAGCCTTCTTCGGATCCCGAGACAGACCTGCACTAGCAATAGGTCTCTTTCCGATGGCATTCTGTTGAATCTTATCTATCGACAGATGCATACGTACAAAGAAAATGACAACGACTTTAGCCACAGTTTTGAAGTTAAATCGAAAAAAAAAGGCTGAAGTAATGCTATACCTATAGAGGGCACCAAACTAAGTCTGACATCATACAAATTTGGCTCTATCAATAGCTCTCGTTGCTGAGGACCTCTATATCTTTCAACTAGAGGAAGTCTTCACAATCGACAACATCGACTTAGCTATGATCATTCAGGCTCATCTTGGGTTCACCCCAAGAAGAAGAAAAACCCTGACTCAAGGAGGAAAAAATAAAAAAGAATTGATTCTTCCATCTATGGATGGAAAAACTAAGGCCGGTTATCAACTGCAGACCTTGTCTTAGACCAAAGAACCACCAACCCTTGGTCCTAGGATGGGGATAACGTGTGAAGAAAGCTTGAGAAAGAGACAGTCTGGGATTGGTCGGGATCATGTGGTACAACAAAGCAAAGTTAATGACTAGCCGAATGGAATTTGGCATAAGCTGGGCAGGACATATTTGATAGCAATCAAAAAGATTTCGAACAAACTTCTGAATCAGAAAATGAAGACCGGCTCTAAGATTCTGTATATAAACCGCAAGTTGGTCAAGAGGAGGGGAGTTCACCCGACCATTCGAACCAGAAGCATAGAGCCGAAACTGCTCTGGGACATGATATCATGCCCGTAGTTGACGGACTTCGGATTCGGTCACAAAAGAAGCTTTTGTGGCCGGACCCAAAAGGGAGTCATCAGTCGGACCAACCGACCGATCATCCCGAGAAGGCACAGGGTTGGAAACTCTATCTATAGGTCCATCTTCCCTAACCTTAGTCTTGCCTTTCTTACTGCTACTGGCCATGTTAATGGCAATAAAACTTGACAAAGAAGGAGAGGAGGTAATGACAAAGAAACAACAAAGGGAAGAAAAGAAGAAAGCCAACCTGGGAGCAAAAGCTTGATAACATGAGGAAGAAGAAGAAAATGATCCTAAGCCCCTGAAAGTCTCAGCAGCCGCAAGAGAACTCTCAGTTGTAAGAGGATTGCAGATAAATTACAGTAGGAGACCCAAATAAAGGAAAGTAACCTTATATATATATAATCCATCGATGGTCAGGATAAATTTGATTAAATCCAGACGTTCCTAGATCCTGACACGTGGCAACGTCCGAACCAATTATCTTTTGGATCTTTTGATGCATGTACCGTCAGATTGAGACACATAGGCACAATCCACGTGAATTGATAGGAGCCAACAACCATCGGACATGTGGTAGCTCCCAATCGGCTAAAATCAAATCAAATCAGATCGTTCCGCCATCCGATCGATTGCAATATTAAATAATCATCTCCTCAATTCGACACTCTAATGATAATCACACAATTATCGAAATGACTAAATGACTGACGATTTTATTTTCAAGAAAATCATTAATATCCAAGCTAAAGCGACCGTAGAATCTAGCACAAAATCAAAATAGAAGATATGTAGACTCCCATCATCCAACATGTCGAGTCACCTTGGACTTGAGAGTGGAGGGCAACTGTTGGGATAACTAAATTGCTACCTCCAATTCACACCCAGTACGTGGCGTCTCCCGATTCAACATCGGTACTTGACTTTTTGTCGGATAACTGATGTTAGACCAATTGGCCCAATCTGTCATCGAATGCTTCAATTGGTCAAAAGGGTCCATGATTCGGCTTACCGATAACTTATCGGTATGACTACTCATCACACTGACAACTTCTCAGTGTTTCAAGACTCAAAGAATGACCGACAGTCTATCAGTCCCTCTCTTAATTTTTTGATTATTAGTTGATAACTCATGGAAAGCAATCAACACAACCCGACACATCCAGTCAGTATCTATCATGCTATCGATGGCACTATCGATGACTTCAACATGAAATATAAGAGACCGACCATCCAACCGATATATCAGTCTTACCAACTTCTAGTCAATATATGAGTATCACCGACCCCTGGTCGGCATCTCAGAAATGGCCAGCACAAAGTGCACATAACGGCCACATTCCACGATGATTAGTGGGTATTAACTAGCCACTCCATGATCATATAATGCTGGGATAAGTGGGACCTCACATACTTAATTATTTTCAAACGGTTACCAACAACTCATCTATAAAAGGGCGGTAAGGAAACAACGATGGTAGGCCTATTCTTAGTATTAACACTGCCAAATTTATTTTTCAACTCTCTGTTCGATCACTCCTCACTAACTTAAACATCGGAGGGTCCTCATCGGACAATATTCTGATCAGTGGACTTCCTTTTGCAGGTAACCCTTGATCAAAATCAGTTTACATAGGGATTGGCCACAACAATAATAGTATTATGCCAAGTCATTCTATCCATCATTCTATTCACTGTCCAAATATGGCAACTAGATGTTAATGTAATTTATGAAGATTGGTTACTTGATCAGGTACACAGAAGATTAGATAAATCCTCAACCATCATATTAATGCCATATTAGACAGCAACTGAAGTAGAGATGAATATAATTTTCTTTTTTATATGCCCAATCGATGATTTAATAGCGCCCTCTTGCAATAACGATCCCTTTCAAAAATATTATTTGTAGACTATAATAAATATTATGTTAAAAAAGAAAAACCTAGTTGTAAATTTTTGTTTGAGGTCAGAGATTGATAGTTATCATAGACATTATTTTCTATTGTGATAAAAAATAATAACCAATCATGAAATCATAACGATGTTGTTTGTGCAAATTTTCATTGATTAAAAGGAAACTTATATTTTTTGCAACTCTATTGTTATTGATATTATTGTGGTTGTTGTTGTTTGGAAAATCTATAAATAGCATGCCATACAATGCAAGATAGTTTTTTATAAATTTGGTGAAAGAAGATATTTTAGCTTTCCCATCTTCCTTGGATGTTAGTCTAGGTTTATCTATACAAGCATGACAAATATATGCATGGTTTCATGGAATGGACAGCTGAGTTTTATTTTATTTTATTTTATTTTCGATGAAGATGGTAGAATAGGAAACCCATCAAACCGTAAGACACTTAACGGTCGGAACCGAGAAAGCACCGTTGCGGCCGGTAACCAAGCGCGGGACCCATGTGCTTCACTACTGGATAAGAGCGGGAGGGAGAGCAATCCGAAAGCTTTATACTTCTCCTCCTACTCTCTTCCCTTCTTCTTCTTCTCATGGCCACCGGTTCCACCGCTCCCGTCTCCCATCTCCTCTCCTCCATCCTCGCGACCTCTGCTCGATCCCCCTCTCTCTTCACCTCTCCCCCCGAATCCCTCGCCATCGCCATCGCCTCCTCCAATCCGAGCAGGCCTTCGCAACAGCTCCGCAATCCGATCGCTCGCCGGCGAGAATTCTTCACTGGGATCGCTTTGGCCGCGGTTCTCTGGAAGGATCCCTCCACTTCGGAAGCCAAGGAGGTCGAGGTCGGGTCCTATTTGCCTCCGGCCCCCTCCAATCCTTCCTTCGTGGTCTTCAAAGCCACTCCAAAAGATACTCCCGCTCTCCGTGCCGGTAATTTCCTCTTGGAGCCTTCAATTTCTTGTATTGGTACCACATAATGATTGAAATATTTGTTTGATTGATTCTTGTGGAATGGAGATGGTGTGAATTGGTTTTTATTTTGGGGAAAGATTGTAAATTTGGTAGAAAGGAGTAATTTTTGCATGGTATCTTTGATTTTAGATGGTTTACTAGGTCTGGAAGAACAGTCCATGGAAGGCGGTAGATCCCATTATTAGTTCAGATTGTTTGAGCTAATTGCCGGATTCCAGATCCTGTATTTTGTTCAGATTGTTAGAGCTAATTGCGGATTCTGGATCCCATAATATCTAAGAATGTTTGAGCCAAAATGACAGAAACCAAACATAAAAGGAAAACAAAGATTCGTTTTGTTGGGATAGATCCCCGTCACTTAGCCGACTACCCAGCCTTCTCGTATTTGAGCCGACTAAGGAAGCTTCACCGACTAAGCCACCTTCAATCAACCCGGCTCAGATTGACGAATTCCGACCGGCAAGGTCGACACTGGGTACCGACGTGGATTCCTAGCCAACTAAAGTTTGCTCCTCTTGGTCGGCACCAGCTCGACTAAGATTAATATGCCATCCACGGCTTTTGGCACCCAGCGGTGCTCAGCCTGTGATCGAGTTCATACTCGATTAGTGGCTGACTATGCCAATCGAGGATAAGACAATCCAAAGGTCCCATTTAGCCGACTTCGACAATACAAGTCTCAGCCGACTAGCTGAGCACCGAACATGACCATCATACGATTTTGACAAGCTACATTAAGATCATGTCACTCAGACACCATACTCTAGTTGGATAACTATGCACCGTGATGGGATACTACGATTTCACTAAATACGTTCACAGGATCATTAATTATACGCCACACCCGACAGCATCCGTCGCCATAAGCACATTGAGTAGAAGGCACACTCGCCGTCAGTATTTAAAGACGCCCACACGGCATCATGCAGTATTGTATGACAGGATATGATTGACATGATCATCTGTTCTCTCACCATTCATTTTACTCCCTCTATAGATAGAGGTAAGCGAGGACCTCTCCAAGTAAGTAGGCATGCGCACACTATTTTTACGATCCAGAGACTCTGTCACTCTTCCCTCTTGAACCACCTCACTGACTTGAGCGTCGGAGGGTCCTCGCTGGAGCCACCTCCGACGGGACTTATTTTGCAGGTTCTTCTTCTCCAGTGCCGAGTGCAGCCCAGCATCATCTCTCTCTCATCCACATTATCATCCTTGGTCTCGACCTTGACTATGTGTATCTTTTCTGGTGATGGCACGTTATCTTCTGGCGATCTCACGGTTCGCTGACAAGGGCAGCCCTTAGTCGGCTTCGGACAGACTACCGACTATCCATCGGAGTAAGGCTGCAACAGTTTGGCGTGTCAGGTAGGGGGTGCATCGAGCAGAAAAAAATCTTCTCTCTCAAGGACCTCCATGGCCAAGACAAGGGCATAGAATGTTTCCACAGGTTCTGTTCGATGCTCGTCGTGGAGTGACGTGCCTCCGACGATCCGTGGAGAGCCGAGTGCTTCGTGATCGCTAGTGACAATGGATCCTGGGTTTGCTGCCCTTATGCAGCAAGTGAAAACTTGATGGAGGCTGTTCAAGATCTCCAACAACAACAGCGGCTGGAAGAGGTCGAATCGTGTGATGTGCCTTTCAGGCGCAGTCACTGATCGTGATCTCTAACCTGCCACTCTATGCGGCACTCCCATCGAGCGAGTTCTCCACCTGCCCGACGGCCACCTCATTCAGAGTCGCGACGCACTTTGCATGCCGATTCCGGTGACCGCCGGTCTCTACGTTCCCCTCGACAAATTCGGCACAAAGGGAAGAGGCCGCAATCACCATCAATATCTTCTTCTTCTGGGGAAATTCTACTCCAAGCTACTTGCGACATTCTGATGTGTCGCAACAATGGCTGGACAAGTACAATCGAAAACTGAAGGAGATAGATCGCTGTCTGAAATGGCTCCAGATCAATCATCGGGACTCAACCAACGAATTTGGTGTCAGTACGAGTCCCCATTCTCAAGATGGATCCTCAACGAGCCAATTTCTAGTGATTCAAAATGTCGCAAATTGAGCCGTACGACGGCTTCACTAACCCACTCGACCATCTTGAGAGCTACAAAGCCCTCATGCTTCTACAAGGAGCATCTGATGCCCTTCTCTGTATTGCCTTCTAGATTACACTTCGAAAAACTGCCCGAGCGTAGTACTCAGGCCTGTAGTCGGGAAGCATCAACTCTTTTGAACAGTTTGAGCAACTGTTCGTGGCATATTTTGGTACAAATTGGAGAGTGTCCAGAACTACTGACAGCCTTTTCTCTGTCCGACAGCAAGATGGGGAGTCTTTGTGGGAGTTTGTGGCACGTTCCAATACTACCACCTTGGAGGTCAAGGACCTCGATGAGGTGACGGCCATCGCGATGATGAAGTGGGGACTCCGAAATTCTAAGTTTACCTATTCTCTGGACAAGATGCTTCCTTGATCCTATGCTGAAATCTTCGAGCGTGCATAGAAATACATCCGCACTGAGGAAGCTGTGACTGGCCGATGCCAATTCGAGGGAAAGGGCCAAAAGAAGAAGGTGAGAAAAGGAGGAGTTTCTGAAGAACCTAGTCGGATCCATACCGAGGAGGCTCCACCTTCCCGACTAAGCCGGAAGCTCTAAAACTTTATGGGCAGGTATAACTCCTACACTCCTCTAAGTACTCGATCCCAGATTCTAATGGAGATAGAAGGAGAAAGCTCCCTTCATCGACCCCCGCCAATGAAGATGAAATCTCATGATCGGAAGCGGTATTGCCGCTTCCATCGCAACCATGGGCACAACACAAAGGAGTGCCATCAACTGAAGAACGAAATTGAGAACCTGGTAAGGTGGGGGTATCTCGAGAAGTATGTGCAGGAGCGACCTACACAGCTACCTTTCGATCCATCTTATCCGGGATTCGAAAAGGAGACTCACGTCCAACCGACGGCGGGCGTGATCAACATGATCTCAGTAAGAACCGAGGGGCAGATGACTGCAGAAGCACTTCCAAGTGCCAGCACACTGACAACGACATCATCTTTACTGAAACAGATTTGCAAGGAGTTCAGACTCCTTATAATGATGTGGTAGTTGTATCAATGATAATTACCAATTATGATGTAAAAAGATATCTTGTCGATAATGAAATTTTCGCTGACATGATTTTCTACCACTGTTTCTTTCGAATGCAACAATTTTCCGCTAAACTTCTCAAACCTGTTAATGTTCTTTTGGTTGGATTTATAGATGACTAGGTTAAAGCGGAAGGCGAGACCGAACTCCCTGTCACGATCGGACAACCACCTCGTCAATCAACCATTCACCTCAACTTTCTCATAGCCCGAGTTCTGTCCACCTATAACATCATCTTGGGGCAGCCCAGATTGAATGCACTTCCAGTAGTCGTCTCAACTTACCATCTGCTCATACGTTTTCTGACAAAGAACGGACCCGACGAGATGCGAGGAGACCAACAGTTGGTCCGATAATGTTACTTAACAATTCTCAATGGAAAAAGACCGACTGAAGCTCTCCTCATTGATGATGGGTTAGATCAGAGAGAATCGAAAGTTGGGGAGGACCTGCGGAGCAGCTCATCTCAATTTCTCTATACGGCGGAGACTCGATTAGAACCATTCAAGTTGGATCTTCACTAAGCAAGAAACTGCGAGAGGAGCTGATCGATTTTCTGAGAAGAAATGCCGATGTCTTTGCCTGGTCTGCTTCAGACACACCAGGCATTCCTTCAGAAGTTATTGTCCACCGACTAAATGTCAACCTCGACTATAGACCCATGAGGCAAAAGAAAAGAAGCTTCACTCTCTAGCGACAGAAGGCTATTGATAAAGAGGTCGACAAGTTATTGACGATCGACTTCATCTGTGAGGCAATCTATCCGGATTGGCTCGCGAATGTAGTTATGGTCAAGAAAACAAATGGTAAATGAAGGATCTGCATCGACTATACCGATTTGAACAAAGCTTGTCTCAAGGACATGTTTTCGCTTCTCCGAATAAATCAGCTAGTTGATGCAACATCGGGACATCAGCTACTCAGCTTTATGGATGTCTTCTCTGGATTCAATTAGATCCAGATGGCGTCCGAGGATGAGGAGAAGATGGTGTTTATCACTGACAAGGATCTATACTGCTATAAAGTTATACCGTTTAGCCTCAAGAATATCGGGACAACATATTAGAGATTAGTCAACAGTCTTCAAAAATCAGATCGGGAGCAATATGGAGGTTTACATCGACGACATGCTTGTAAAAAGCACTGAAGCTACCCTCCATATTAGTGACCTAACTGAAGCTTTCGACACCCTGAGAAAGCATCAGATGAAACTAAATCCGACTAAGTGCGCTTTCGACGTCATGTCGAAAAAATTTCTTGGCTTTATGGTGACAAAAAGAGACATTGAGGCCAACCCTGAGAAGATCAAGATGGTTCTCGATATGAAGCCTCCTAATTCTCGAAAGGACATTCGAAGATTGGTGGGGCGTATCGCATCTTTAAGCCGATTCATCTCCAAGTCTGCGGAACGATGCCTCCCTTTGTTCAAGACCCTCAAGAAAATGAAAGACTTCACTGGACGAAGGAGTGTCAAAAATCCTTCGATAAGTTAAAGCAATACTTTAGCTCTCCTTACCACTTCTGATGAAACCCAGCACCGGTAACGAATTACTCATGTATGTGGCAACCACTTCAGAAGCTGTCAGCTCAGTGTTGGTCCAAGAAGAAGACAAAGTGTAGAGGCCCATCTATTACATAAGTCGAGTGCTACACGATGCTGAGACAAGATATTCAAGAATTGAGAAAGTCATCTTCGCGATCATAACGACTATTCGGCGGTTACGGCCCTACTTTCAAGTGCATTCAGTGAAAATTTTAACTGACCTCCTCCTGAGAACTGTACTTCATAGATTGGACACCTTGGGGAGAATGACGAAGGGGGTGGTCGAACTCGATACCTTTCTTTTATCCCAAGGACATCGATGAAATCTCAGATTTTCACCGACTTCATCGTCGAGTATACTCCGATCGACAACGACCAAGTGGAAGACAACTCTCCAGAGGATACTCAAGAGCCTGCATGGATTTTGCATGTTGATGGAGCTTCAAACACTCAAGGCTGTGGTGCGGGCCTAATTTTGATCAGTATTGACGGGATGGTGATTGAGTATGCTCTTCGATTCAGCTTTAAGGCTTCAAATAGCCAAGCAGAGTATGAGGCCCTAATAGTTGGACTCAAGATTGCTGAAGATGTCGATGTGAAATGCCTACGGGTATTCACTGATTCACAACTCGTCATCAGACAGTCCTAAGGAGAATATGCGGCCTGAGATCCTATTTTCTCCAGATATCTATAAAAGCTTAAGTCTCTGCAATCATATTTTGATTACTTCAAAATTTCTCACATCCCTCACTCTAAGAATGCTTGAGCCGACTCTCTGTCTCTTCTCGCTACTTCTGATTGCGAAGAGTTTGAAAAAATCTTCATCAAGCATCTCGAGAGTCTGAGCATTGACTCGGAGGAAGAAGTCTGTCAGGTCAAAGTCAGATAGGAGCTGAGTTAGATTGACCCATTCATCAACTTCTTGATGGACGAAATCTTACCGACTGATCCTGCTGAGGCACACTGACTAAAGAGATTGGCAACTCAATATGTGATCATTGACAATCAACTCTACAAAAGATTAGCATCTCTATCCCTGCTCAAGTGTCTCCGACCTTTCGAGGCCGACTAGACCCTTCGGGAGGTGCATGAAGGTATTTGTAGCAACCACTTGAGGGGCAAATCACTGTCCTACAAAATTCTCCGGCAAGGATATTACTGGCCGACTATGCACAAAGATGCATACGACTTAGTGCAGAAATGTGACCAATATCAGAGATTCGCCAATATTCAGAGGCTTCCATCCAGCCACCTCATGGCCATTTCGACATCCTGGCCATTCGACCAATTGGGTGTCGACTTACTCGGTCTATTCCCGCCTGCTAGCAGATAAAGAAGATTTTTCATAGTAGCCATCGACTACTTCATTAAGTGGGTCGAAGCTGAACCACTGGCACAGATAATGGAGTAGAAGACTATCAGTTTTCTATGAAAATCTATCATCTGCTAATTTGGTCTGCCCTGAGTAATCATCACCGACAATGGCCGATAGTTCAACAACATCAAGTTCGAAAAATTTTGTGGGAAGTATCATATTATCCACAAGCTCACTTCGGTCAGGCATCCTCAATCTAATGGGGAGGTTGAAGTGACCAACAGAACGATTCTTTAAGGCCTGAAGACTAGAATCAGTCAAGCTAAAGGAAGTTGGGTCGACGAGATTCATAGTGTCCTGTGGTCTTACCGAACAACTCGGATCCCGATCGGAGAGACTCCATTCAAGTTGGCGTTTGAAACTGAAGTCATAATTCTAGTTGAAATCGGCCTACCATCAACCTAGATGGAATACTACGATGAATCAACCAATTCGGACAAGAGATGAGCAGATTTGGATTTGCTCGAGGAAACTCGAGAACAAGCTCGACTAAGAATGGCCTCCTACCAACAAAGGATAGCACGATATTACAACTCCCAAGTCAAGCCAAAAATCTTTCAAGTAGAGAACTTAGTCCTCAGAAGAGCAAAAATTTTTAAGCCCACTGAGCAAGGGAAACTATCTCCAAATTGGGAAGGTCCTTATAGAATCTCGACAGTCCTGTGACCAGGGGCCTACAAAGTTGAAAAGTTGGATGGCATTGAGATCCCTCAAATTTGGAACGTTGAGAACCTATGGATGTACTATCAATGAGAATGTCTTCATCAAATAAAGGGGTCTTTCTTTCTGTAAATTATGTGCCTTACAGTTCAAATTCTCAAAAAACTACGATACAACCGCTCTCTCATCAGCTTGTACCCGACGAAGTGCTAGTCGTCTCATACCCGACTAACGAAGATGGAAATGGGCTCATTCCTAACAATGGGTGGGTCCCTCAACTATGAGTATGCCTGTCGAAAGCTACAGTGCCAAGTTGAACGTGAGACCAAGGCAAAATCATTGCATTAATCGGCTAATGCCCGATTACCGAAGCTGCATGGTTCGACAACCGTCACTATACTCGCAATGGTCCAAAGGCTGCGAGCATATGGGCTGTGGTCCATCATACAATCCGACGAAAATAAGCTACGGTAAGTCAGTTCAACACTGACTAGCCAAGGATCTACTGATCTTAAAACCTCCCATAAGTTCCCACACACCGAGACAATCTGCAGCGAACGATCTATGACTACGACTACGACTACGACTTCGCTCTGACGAGTTTGCCTACAAAAGCTGACTATCTGACTTGGAGAATTTTCTCAAGCTCATTAATTTGGCTACGATCTACTCGGTTTGCTGCTTCTTACCAACTATCTTACTTTATTACCGATTACAAGACTTAGAACATTTTATCAAATCTATTAGTTTTGTCGTGACTTAGTCGGTCTGTCATTTCCATCTGACTGCATTGCGATTTTACCGACTTCATTACTTAGTCAATTTTATGGAAAGATCGCTATAAAAGAGAAGAAGGAAAGCATGCATAAGAACCAAATCAGACAATTCACAAATTAAAGAAAAGAAGATTTCATTTCATTTTATTTTGAAGAGTTCGTTACAAAATAAAGAGAAGGTACATGGCTGAAAACCGAAAAAAGTACACAAGGAATTTAAGAAGTCGGTTGGGGACGGTCCTTCTTGGCCTCCGCTTCCTCATCGTCTGACTCGTCTGATTCCTTATCGGGTTGTATGGAGCTCAAGTCTACCTTGGGCACGAGGCAGCAAACTTGCTTTTTGCATTCCGCGAACCGCAGCTGGAATGCTTCTGCATCAGCATCAGTGAGCTCGTCCTCGTACTCCTTGAAATTCTGAAACTCGGCCAGTGCCCGAGAAGCAGCTTCTTGAGCCCGAGTTTCAGCTTTCTAGGCCCGAGTTTCTGCCGCTGTCAATTTCTCTTGAAGTTTGGTGGTAGTCTTCTTGGCCTCCTTGGTAGTCTTCTCCACCTTCTGTGCCCTTTCCTTCTCCTCGATGAGGGTGCTCTCAGCCGACTCCATCTTCTTCTGATGATCGGCCTACAGCTTCTCGAACTCCTCCTTCTCTTTCCTCTGCTGGGTCATCGAATTTGCCAACTCGGCCTCCAGCAGAGATCTTTTCTCTACTCTTTTTCTCTCACTCCTTGACAGCTCGGAGGAGCTCGTCGAAGACCTCGGGCCATGTGCGAGCGGTCTGGGGTTGATCCTCCAAGTCATGGTTGATGTGAACAGACTTGATCAACCCCTCCAACAATACTGTAATGTCGTGGATCATCAGCAAAACAAAAAAATGGCTAAGTCACCTATTTGGCCAAAAATAATTCAGAAAAAAAATTGAATAAGGAAAGGTTGGATACTTACCTCGATCAACGACATGTAAGCATCCGACTGGATCTTCAAGATCGGATGCGTCTTCCTAACTTCCCAGTCTGCAAGAAGCATAACCAATCTCGCCAACTCCTCGATAAGTCAGCGGCCTTGAAGCGCCTGATCGGTGGCTTTAAAGCGTATTCCGATCGTGATTGTCGGCTCCCCCGAAGGCATGTCTGGATCGTAGTCCGCAGTAAAGTGGGAAAGCATCGGTGCCTTACCCTTGTCGGCAGCTTCCCGACTAGCTATCCGACTTCCTTTGGACCCGGCTTGGACCGGAAGGGCTTGGATCGCTTTTGTTGACCTTGCTGGCGCTTCGACAACTACCACATCATCGTCGGTTGAGGGAGAAGCTGCAACCATGATGACTTCAGTGGAAGGTGGTGGAGATGAATCCTCCAGTGGAACTCGGGGCGGTGATGACGGTGCTTGGGGCGGCGATGGCGGCTGCATACTTTTCGATGTCCAAAAGGGAGACTCCTCTCTCGGCTTCTTTGGTGGCCGAGATGGACCGCCAGGTTCGGATGCTGTCCTGGTCTTCTTCTTCTGGACTGCCTCCTTTAGAGATCCCGCCATAACCCGCATGCCTGTATGAATACCACAAAAAGAGAAGAGAATCAGTCTACGAGTAAAGCGAAAACTACAAAAAGTCTACAGGAAAGAAGACTATCGAGATGGCTAGTCGGGCTGATTTTGGCATTGTAAAGGGACTTCTCCTTGAGCAGCTCTGATGCGTGGGGACCAGGACCTCGAACAGCTTCTCATATGTCTTCCGATCTTCATCCAGGATTGTGTCGTTTCTATTCGAAAAAAGATTGGGAGTCGTCCAGGTCCAATTGAAACCCCATGGATGGTCGATAGCAATGTAAAAGAACTTGCTCTTCCACCCGTGAATAGAAGAGGAAAGCTTTTTGAAAAGTTGTTGTCGGGGCCGAGGATAGAAGAACTACCATCCCCGCTCTCGAAGATGTTTCTTCAAAAAACAAAAATGGTCCGGAATAGAGAAACTTGGGGTTCAACCCAAAGAAGATGACAAAGAACAATGAAACAAGCCAAAATACGGATGGAGTTGAGAGCAAGTTGAGCAAGAATGACCTCGTACAGGTCGAGAACATTGGCAAAAAAAGGATGGATAGAAAATCGGAGTCCCGATCGAAGGAATTCCTGATAGATGGCAATATAGCCATTAAGAGGACGAACAACCCGGCCTCCTTCACTGGGCGCCATCAATCGATACTGACTAGGGATGTGATAATGTCTCCCTAGTCAGTCAACGGCCGACTCAGTCAACTCAGACCTCTCTACAAGAGGTCCAGGTGTTCTCGACAGTCGGCTGTTCATCCGACTCGTCTGGATCCGACTGATCCTGTCGAGAAGACACCTCATCGGGCTCATCCCGAGTAGTCTCCTCGGTCACCTTCTGGGCGGCTGAAGCTCGAGAATTTCAATCACCGACTGGATTCTCATCTCCGGACTCTCTACCAGTAGAAGCCATGAAAAGGATAATAGACCGAAAAAGGAAGAGAGAAGGACCAAGAAGGAAACCTTTGAGAAAGAAAAGAGGGACCGGCAGTAACGACGACGGCGACAGAAGATCGGCATCGGAGGGGATGACTCATCGATGGCCAAGCTCTCTGCTAAGAAAGGAGAATGACGAACTTGAGGTGGAGCGAAAATAATGAAATCAAAAATGGGAGGAGGATTGATCCCTATTTATAGGTCCTCTTGACGGTCAGGATCAACGTCGAGTACCATGCCTAACTCGAAGATCATGACACATGGCAGCAATCTCGGCCGATGATCTCAGTGCCCATTCAATGCACCGCCGCTCAGATCTTGCCAAGTCGGCTCAATCTGCATGATCACAAACTGCACCAATGAGCGGACGACATACGGATGACTCGGGTACGCATGCTCATTATTGCTCTGCTAGTCGATCTTTGGTCATTAATATGAAGGATCATCTTGAGCTCTGTGGCATTTATTGCCATGCCATCCGCGAAGGGACGGCACCGCCGCACGTCCTATGAAAAGACAAGATGATGGTCCACCCCACAAAGTAGCAATCGAGTGGCGGTCCGCAAAAGCAACTCGGATCTGTTAAAGACGAACTCCATTCGTCCGACTGACCACAGAGTCGGACTCGAGAGTTGGGGGGCAAGTATTGGGGTAGATCCCCATTACTTAGCCGACTACCCAGCCTTCTCGTATCTAAGCCGACTAAGGAAGCTTCACCAACTAAGCCACCTTCAATCAACCTGGCTCGGATTGACGAGTCTCGACCGACAAGGTCGACACCAGATACCGACGTGGATTCCCAGTCGACTAAAGTCTGCTCCCCTTGGTCGGCACTAGTTCGACTAAGATTAATATGCCACCCACGGCTTCTGGCACCCAGCGGCGCTTGGCTGTGATCGAGTTCATACTCGATTACGACCAACTACGCCAATCGAGGACGAGGCAACCCGACGGTCCCATTCTGCCAACTTCGATAATATGGGTCTCAGCTGACTAGCTGAGCACCGAACATGGCCATCATACGATTCTGGCGGACCACATCAAGATCATGTCACTCAGACACCATACTCTGGTCGGCTAACTGCGCATCGTAATGGGATACTACGATTTCATTAAATGCGTCCACAGGATTATTAATTATATCCACACCCGATAGCATCCGTCGTTATAAGCACGCCGAGTAGAAGGCACGCTCGCCGTCAGTATTTAAAGATGCCTATGTGGCACCATGCGACACCGTATGATAGGATATGATCGACATGATCACCTGTCCTCTCACTATTCATTTTATTTCCTCTGTAAATAGAGGTAAGTGGGGACCTCTCCAGGTAAGCGGGCATGCACATACTATTTTTGTGATCCAGAGACTATCACTCTTTCCTCTCGAAGCACCTCACTGACTTAAGCATCGAAGGGTCTTCGTCAGAGCCACCTCCGGCGGGATTTGTTTTGCAGGTTCTTCTCCGACGTCGAGCAGAGCCCAGCACCATCTCTCTCTCATCCACATTATCACCCTTGGTCTCGGCTTTGACCGTGTGCACCTTTTTCGGTGACAGCATGTTATCTTCCGACGATCCCGCCGCCCGCTGATAGGGGCAGCCCTTAGTCGGTTTCGAACCGACTACCCACTACTCATTGGAGTAAGGCTGCAACACGTTCTCCCTCCAGTGAATAGCCAAGAGCCATGCAAGGCGCTCGGTTGGGAGATAAAATGCTGAATGAGTGGAGGCATTAACAGGATTATGATGGGAGTGAATGAACATTAAACCACGTTAGAGATACAAAGAGAAGCTGAAGAGTGGAATAAGTGGTCAACTTAAAATGACAGACTATTACTATATATCTGACTGTTAAACAATGAGAAGTTTGCAAACATATTTGTGTGGCAATCTGAAGGATGATGCACATGGTGGTGTGATGACTTGAAGACTAGAATGAGGATATAAATTGCACCTGATGCAATATTGGGTCCACAGAAATTCTAAAGCATCAAATAATTGTGAAAATGCACCTCAGTTAGGGCAGGTGATCGAACTGTGAGTTGAAATTGATGACCTCAAAGAAAATTAATTATTATCAAATTAATGGAACCAAGGAAAGGCTCTATTATGAAGTAGAAAATGGAGAACACAAAATAGACTTGCAGGTAAAAAACTTGGTGGCTGTAAATGGTGGAAAGTATGAGCTTCATTTGTTTAGAACAGGGGAAAAAGGAGAGCAAAGAAGGGCAAGCTTACAAGGATGAGGTTTCATAAGATTGATGGTGGCTTGATCAAAGTGATTGAGACAACAAGAATAAGCAGTATCAAGCTCAGAAGGGACTACGATGGATACTTCAGAAGAGTTCATTGCCTCCTGAAAACTTGACTAGCTTCTGTATGGTGCATCTAATGCCTAAAATAAAGAGTAGTATCTTTTTATGATTTCGTGGTGAGTCAAAGTTCAAATAGGGAATGCGTAAATGAAATAGATTGAATTGGAAAGAGGCTGATTCATAAAGTGAATGAAGCCATCTTTCCTTCTTCAATGGATATGATAATGTCTCTAGCAGTATATATGCGAAAACCGCTTATTTAATCTGAAAATATTAAGCAAGCTATACTAAATAGATGGTTATGCTTATTTACATAGATAATTTGTCATTTGGATGCTTCTTATGTGCTTTTTCTTCTGATAATTTTCCTGAAGCGATGCTTCCTCAGTTTACGTGCAGATTTGCTCTATGGCCACCCTATGTATGTACATATGTATGTGTGTATGTAGTTTATGTAGGTATGTAGAATAAAATAACAGAAAAAGAGTTGTAAGAATTGAGAGATGAAAGAGATAAAATAAATGGATGAGATAAAATCAACCTTCTTTAAATTTCATGGAGACCAACAGAGTAGGCGAGGGTAATAAGAGAAACATAGGAACATCATTCGAATAATTGAACATGTTTCCAGTGAACCTCTAAGAAATGTAACAGACAATATAAATCTGTTATAGCAGATGCTTAGAACTTCATTGATTAATGATATTACATGTTAGTTCATTTTCAGTTACCATAACCAAGAAGTCAAGTTAATTTATTTTGACTGGTTTCATGTACCTCACTCCACCATTCTTTGCTGTGTAGCGCCTTGCCAAATCTTGAGGGTCTGAATCTTTTTTTGCAGGTCTTCTTAGATCTTCAGAACCTTGCACTGAATTTTAGGCCTCCAACTTTATCCATACTACTGATTGCAATTCTTTCAGTAAATAAATTAAGGACCATATCAGACAATTCTCAATTACTATTTTCCTATATTGATTGCTGATATTCCATTACTTCGTTACAGTGACAATTTGACAATGAACTGAGTGTTCCTTTGAGATTCATGACTTAAAGATAATAATTTATCCTTTCTATCAGATGTATTTTTATGAAGTTGCTAGTGTTGTGGCCATTAAAAGTTTGGCATATCAAATTTCCATCCATAGATTGGAAACTGTCGGCATATATAAGACAAACTACCCATGCGTGCCTAAGCATTGTAATCTGCATGTTGTGTCCCTTTCTATGAGTGATCAGCATAACCTTGTGTCTTTTAATATGACAGATTTTCTTGCTTACTTTGATGGACAGTGTCTATCCTTGCTTTCCCATTGCCCCTTCCTGTGTGATGTATTTCTGGTTCTATTTGCATGTTTATGAATCTTGAGAATCTAAGCTTTGCAGGCAATGTGCAACCCTATGAATTTATTCTCCCTCCAACTTGGAAACAAACACGAGTTGCTAACATACTATCTGGAAATTACTGCCAACCAAAATGTGCTGAACCTTGGGTGGAGGTGAAATTTGAGGATGAAAATGAAGGAAAAGTTCAAGTGGTAGCTTCTCCATTGATACGTCTAACCAACAAACCAAATGCCACGATTGAAGACATTGGAAGCCCTGAGAAGGTGATTGCTTCTCTCGGACCATTTGTTACTGGAAATACATTTGACTCAGATGAGCTCCTGGAAACTTCAGTCGAAAAGCTGGGGAATCAAACGGTACTGTTCTTCATCATTTTGGCTCCCTTATCAAATAGCTTTTGTGCTTTCTCACTTACTTTATTGCCTAGACCATTATGCTGTGTAAACAAGACAGTTCTTGACATATATCAACATTTGGGTGGTTTTTTTAAACCTTCTGATCTATTGATGGCATCATTAAATGTGTCTTGGTCAGCATATCAAGCCAATTAAATGTTCGTAACCCTAGTTTCCTTTTTGGACTTTTTTCTGGGCAACACTGTTGACAACATTGAACATCCAAAAAAAATAAATGTATGGCTTTGGCTGTAATGACTTGATTATGAAGAATGCAAGTGGTCAATTGTATTACATTAGGATGACTAGTAAGATCTAGCTGTTAAATTTTCATTTTTAGCAAAAGATATTACTTGACATTGGAACATCCTCCTCGCACAATATCAAGGCTAGCTAAAGAATGGTAGTTAATATATATTAATTCCTGAAAGAGTAGAACATATGGAGTTGCATGTGTTTCTGGAACTAAAATATCAAGCCTCATAGGTTATAGGTGAGAATGATGGATAGGTGAGAATGATGGAACAAAGATCAAGGAGAACAATTTGAACCAATTTGGCTTTGGTGGCTGTTTTCTTGCTCAAGTGCTGGAAAAAATTGGAGAGATGAGAGCATTAACACATGGTTTCTTTAGACTTTAGAAAACACATTAGATAGTGTTCCAAGTATGGTTTGCCGTACCATCTTATGCGAGGCATACTGTACCATAGCGGGAGGAAACTGGTATGAAACCCCACTTTGAGTTGATACAAGCTCCGTACGGAGGTGCGTACCAACCTATATTGAAGCATACTGACCTATACCGAGATAAAATTGAGAAAAATGGTTTGGGAGCTGTTTCAGCATAGGATGCATATCATACCATATCGATCATACTATACCAAACCAGTAAGGTACCGATATGATACCTGGTACCAAGATTGTGGACCTTGATCACAAGCATTCTTCTGATAGCTTATATTTCATGAAGTTGTGCAAAACAAGAATTTTTAGGTCGCGAAGGATACATGGGGAAAGGAGGTTGGCGCTAAACTGGTTTCTATTTAAAATTGCTCTTGACGAATTGGCTGTTAATACCAAGGATCAGGTTCCCAATTCTCTCTTTTTGTGATCAAATGGTGCTTATGAGATGGAAATGGGTTGCATATCATATCTGGATCTGTGGTATAATGCTTTGAAGTTTGAAGTATGAGGGTCTAATATATATTAGTAACTCAAACCTGGAAAGAGAATGGATGAACATAATCAACTGAAAATTTATAGCCTTCAATTCATGGATCTATTATATGGAAAAAAAGTAGAGAACCTATAACCTTTAAAAGTAGTATAGAGTTCAGAAGTGCTTGTGTAATGTTTTGCAGTCATCACCCTCCTGCAAGGCTTTAAGAAAAATTAAATGCCTAAACAATACGGCCTACAATGTCGTATGGATTAGAACGTTTGGTAGTAAAGGAGCATCAAGGCATGCTAGCTTAGTGTCTTGGAGATGGCAATGTTCAAAAGATGCCTGATACAAGTAAGAAAGGGATGTACTTTCCATAGATACATACATACATTAGAGAAAGAGCTGAAGTTGCTTATATTGAGTATCGAGTGGTGGAGAACTGGCTAAGTGGGGTAACAGTATGTGCATGCAGATCAAAGGAGGGATAAAAGGGAGAAGACTTTATATAACTTGGATGCAGAAAGCATGATTTGCAATTGTTTGAGTTGAGGAAGGGTGTAGCCCTTACAATCAATATATACAGCAAAGAAATTCATAAACCAATCAATAATATCTGAGGATCATTTGTTGGTAAAATTCATGATTATTCCAGGAAAGGACTAGATATGCCACCAAACTGGATGAAATAAGTGATTCCACATTTGATGGAAGAACTAGTAGGCTGACATGATGATGCCCTATTAACGGTATGAACCCAGATATAATTTTAGCTTTTGCCTCTCTAAACAACCTCACAGGGTAGGGAAAGAAATATCCAAGAAAATTGAAGTGGGAAGACTGTTTTTGTTGCTGCTAATTCCACTGGCCTATTCCAGCCATCAGCTGGCCTCCAGTGTTTGAATGAAACCTTCCTATCAAGTCCTTAGTGTGGTCAAAGAAACACCTGGTTACCACACCCAACACAACTTTACCGTCTCTTGTCAAAGGCTAGAAATTTGAGTATGGTTTGCCAATTTTTATACTTTCATTGTAATCAATCTTCCTTTCTCTGCTTGCTCTCTTTTATGAATTTGACGTCTTATTTCTCTGGCTCAAAAATGAATATTGACTTTTAGTAAGGCAGGCAGTTCACCATGCTGTAGTG
The DNA here is from genome assembly GCF_000442705.2 of Elaeis guineensis. Lineage (NCBI taxonomy): Eukaryota > Viridiplantae > Streptophyta > Magnoliopsida > Arecales > Arecaceae > Elaeis > Elaeis guineensis. The sequence goes on from NC_025997.2 coordinate 117,250,273, forward strand.
CACCAGATTGCAAACAAGAGGTTATTTTCCTTCTTGACATGCGAACATTTCCTTCATCCTCAGAATCTCTGCATCTAAACCTCCTGATAGCTTTATCATTTTTATGGAGCATTTTGACTAGAATCTGACCGCTGCTGGGCCAATTATCAGGTACATCAGCTAGCACAAACTGATGAAAACCCAATGTCAAAAGCATCAGTGAAAGTTTTATCTTGCATCCACTATATTAAATCTCTGATATTTCTGGTAGCATGTAATGCTCTGATTGGACTTATCTCTACTGGAATGGCAGATTTGTCCATTCTACTTCTTAAGTTTTTGCATGCATGTTGCAGTTCTTACCAGGAAGGAAGATAAATATTTGCTGATAATGACTCTTCCCTGCTGTGAAATATACTTTGCCATCTTTCTTGAATTATCAGGTGCTCAAAGATCAAATCCCTCTGAATAAAACTTATGTATCTTCGCCAGTGAGTGACTGACTGCAAGACCTGTCAGTACAAGACTCATGATTCATATCCTTGTGCGGTTCCTTTCTCATTGACAATCCTTCATGAAAATCTTTAAAGTTTTTGAAATCTCTTTGTTCTAACGTCAGAATTCAGTGTAGTAAGATGATGATCTGTATTTTGGAAATATCGGTCCAAATTAGTAGGCTTTGTCTTACTGTTTATACATCGAAAGGACTCTCTTTTTGTGTATTCTTGTCTTCTTGTACTGAAACATAACTAAGATGTTGTCCCTTGGTTCTCTGAATTTTGTGATTCTGTTTTAATAAATGTTCAAGCAACTTAGCTATTAGTTGTGTTTAGATAACAGATCCAACTTCCTAATATAATCTCATTGGCAAGTGCAGTATTACAAATATGTGCTTGAGACTCCATTTGCTTTGACGGGGTCACATAATCTGGCAAAAGCAACTGCCAAGGGAAATACGGTCATTCTATTTGTAGCAAGTGCCAGTGACAAGCAGTGGGCATCCTCTCAGAAGACTCTCAAAGCAATGCTGGACTCATTCCAAGTATAACATGAAATCAGCGATCCCTCAAAAAGGGTAAGAGATGGAAAGATGTCTATTGTCTACCATCATGTCATTAATTTTTGTATATCTAGATCACATTTAATTGGCTGAGGTGCGCTATGAGTTTGGATCTACTGCTAGATTTCTTATTGAGGGAACTGAAATGACCCCATTGTACAGATATTGAATTCAATTCTGAACAGCTTTGGCTGCTAGATGGCACAATTCAATTCTTCTTTGTTTTCATGCTATATGAATGAATGCTTTCCTTGCAGAGTTAGAGCCTCACCAACATGGCTACAGGATGGTACAATTTGATTATTGTGTAATCTCCTGCCTCAACAAATTTTTCCTCAAGCCCCAAGTAATCTAGGAATTAACAAAGTTTACTGCTTTGGCAAGCCAAGTTGCATTGATATTTTAGTATAATGATCAAGATTGTCCACACCGATTCGCTCATTAAAAATATTTAAATTGAGTGGGCCATTTTAAAGTGATTCTCTTTTACAACTTCTATGTACAATCACAGAACACAGTCATGATATTCACATAGGTTGGCAGGCATTACTAACATGACAAGTATTGATGGAAAATCTCATGCATAGAGTATGCTTACATGCCCCATATTTGATCAATGATCAGAAACTAATTTTCTATCAAGACTTGAATATAATTTGGATCCTTTATTTTTTTTATTTTTATTTTATTTTATTTTATTTTGAGTTTCATGTAAAAACACTCATTCCATCCACAATGTACTCCTAAGAGCCTATGCTTAACATATTTACATAAGAAAATAATGAAACTTGCATGCTTCATTTATGGATTAAAGTTATGTACCTTCCATGGTTAATGTAGTTGCGCTTGTTTCTCATTTATAAAGAGACTACAGCGTTTGAAGCACAATTGCCCATAGTATTGACAAACAATATATTGGTCAATAACTGGAAAAAAGGAAAAAAAACCCATTCATCAGACATTAACTCTTCTTTATCTCTTATGCCCTTGAATCCCTACCCTAGCCATGGTCGTTATCAGGTACAGATTTACGGAAGATAAGTACATTTGCAACTGTCTTCATCTATTGCATGATAGAATATATAATGGTGGTGGAACATACAACAATAGTATGAGAAACTATATAAAATAATAGAGCAGTATAACTTTTTCTCACAAACCCTCTCTTTTCTTTTTCTATTCTTTGATATCACTTCACCACACCATACATTCTACAACAACCATCTATTTATAGGTATAAGAAATGACCTTTTGACTTTCCTAATAAATTTATCATTTAGACTTCCTATGTGACTCTTGGTTTTTTGCCATTTCAATTAAGTTTACAAAATGACCTTTCGATTTCTTCAATACATTTAATATTTGTTTTTTCCAACACCCCCCTTAAACTTAATTGTTCTTTCTTCATCATGCCAAGAGAACTTTGAAACTTGGTGAAGAGCTCTGCTCCTAATGGTTTAGTGAATATGTCGGCAACTTGATCTTGTGTCTTTACATACAGTAGCTCTACTTCTTTGTTCTTCACATGTTCCCGGATTGAATGAAAATGCATATCAATATGTTTGCTTCTTTGATGATACACCGGGTTCTTTCCTAGTGCAATAGCCGACTTGCTATCAATGCTTATCTTGGTAGGTTCTTTTTGCTCAAAATGAACTTCCTTCAGCAAGCTTCTTAGCCATATAGCATGTGATACACATGCGGATGCAGCAACATATTCGGCTTCACATATAGAAAGAGTAACAATAGGTTGCTTCTTTGACATCCATGAAAAAGCTGCATCTCCCATAGAAAATACAAATCCGGAAGTACTCTTCCGATCATCCATGTCTCCAGCCCAATCACTATCCGAATAGCTCACAAGTTCAAAGTTACTATGATGAGAATAAAATAGTCCATCAGTAATAGTATCTCAAATGTAATGAAGAATTCTCTTCACTGCCTTCCAGTGCATTAATTTGGGCTCCTCCATGAATCTGCTGACTAGGTCGACTGCATATAGAATATCCGGCCTAGTACATGTCATGTACCTCAGACATCCTACCAAGCTTCTATAGAGAGTAGGGTCCACAATCTCTCCTTCATCTTTTTTTGACAGCTTTGCTCCACAATCAATGGGGGTGCTTATAGGGTTACAATCTTTCATCTTGAATTTCTTCAAGATTTCTTTGGCATAACCTTCTTGGGATAAGAAAATTTCTTTTTGATATTGTTTGACCTCCAAACCCAGAAAATATGTCATTAACCCCATGTCTGTCATCTCAAACTCCTTCATCATGGCATGTGATGTATTGCATTTTTATAGTAATTATTATTAATAATTTTTAATGATTTTGATGAAATTGATATAATAATTAACTAAATAAATGTAAGAACCTGATATGTTTTATGTCAATTGTAGGTAAGTGAGCCAGATCACACCTAATTGGGCTTAACCATATTTTAAAGATCAAATTAAGTGAAATTGGTTGAATCCGATTCAGCAGGGTTTGTCATCCGGAGTCATCAGGTCTTGCATCAAAATCAGAGTCCATCTCAAAGCAGAATAATCAAATCAAGATATCAATGGACCCCACACCTTATCCTTTTTGGCATCATCAGCCAGAAAAGAAACTAGAGGTGCAGAAAATAAATCAAGCAGTTAATCTCTCCTATCTAGTCAACCAATCTAAATTCTGAATATTTTGGTGTGAGGACCCCTAAAAGGCAAGCTACAGGACTCCAAATTGAGCAAGATTAGATCTTACAAAATTTTGAGAGAAGCAAGAAAGGAACATAATTTACAGAATTGAATTTGGATTCCAGATGAGGTGGCTGCAGTAGGTTGAAGTTGGTAACAATGTTGGACACAACAAGAAACACCCGATACACCCAGATTCTTCTTAGTGTTTCTTGGCACAAAGATCTGATATGGCAACCAATTTTGGGTGGCAAAGAGCTATCTTGGAAAGAATTAAATAAAAAAAAATCAGAGTCCAAACTAATTCTGCATGAGGAGCAAACTTAGAAAAAATTGGAACCAATTCTTGAAAAATTTGATTTGGGCAGCCAAAACCTTACTTTATTTTGCAGATTTTGTGGACCCAGGAAGGTTGAAAAAGAAAGAAATTCTTCTCCTCTAATTAACCATGCCTCCTTTCCTTCTTTTACTATAGAAATCAGAATAAAATCAGAAAATTTGGATAGCATAAGGAGTAGATGGCTGGTGGTTGCTTAAAGCCTATCCAAAGGAGGAGAGATTCTATACCAAATAGAAAGAATGATATATAGAATAAAATTATGAAAAAAATACCACCTTAACCCTAGCCCTAGTCCTATTTAAGGATCCTAAAACACCAGCAAAAAGGAGAGGAGAATCATCTTTGAAAGCTAGAAATCAAGCAAGGAGAGTTTGGAGTATCTGGAAGATTTGAAGAAAGGATTCATTCGGCTCTGCAATTTCTTCAGAGTTTTTAATTTTTTCTCTTGTTTACTTTGAATTTATTTTTTAGAACTCATTGTTAGAATGATTTTGGAGTTTTATTCAAGTATACTTGAGTTTGATTTTGATACGATGAAAAGTTAAATTTCTAGCTAGGGTACCTGATGTAGCTTGGATTCAATTTCAATTCCAGAATCTTGTATTAATTTTTTTTGTTAATGTAATTATTTATTATTTGCACTTAATGCTTTTAAGTATTATTATCTTTGGTACTTGATTTATTTCGATTTATAATTGATACTGGGAAGGAAGATTATAAATTGGAGTTAATAACAAACATCATAGGAATAATAATTGGAGCGGGAGTAGAAGATTTGACCTGTGGAATCTTGAAAATAATCACTGTGCTTATTGAACTAATTAAAATCTATTTTACTATTGGAAGATAGATTATAGGTTTTAATTAGTATATTTAATAAGACTCGGGAGAGATTATTAAATAATTTAAGATTATTTATCCTTTCATTAATAATTAAATTTGGATTATTAATCGAAATAGCTGGAATTGATAATTGGTCCAAGTGAAATTAGATATACCCTAGTGCTTTATCAATCGAATTTTGATTCAGCTTTCATTGAGTTCTTTAGAGTTAATTTTATTTTCCACTGTCATTCAGTTTCGATCGTTTAGATATTAGTAAAATTAGCGTTCATTTTTGGTAATTAAACTCAGTCCTCGTGGAAACGATCTCTTATTTATCATTATATTACTTGAGCGATTTCGTGCACTTGCGAAATAGGCTAACAAGTTTTTGACGTCGTTGCTGGGGACTGGTGCTTTAATATCAAGAATAGTTGATTTTACTAGTAATCTAGATATTTTATTTCTTGGATATTTAAAAAAAAAATTCAAACTTGATTGGACATCTTGTTTCTTTGCATTGCATCTCCATAATTAACTTTAAGGGCACTTAACCCATTAATCGGATAAGGTGGGGATTTGATCACCCTTCCTTAGCCCAAAAATCACATCCTTCATCCTGCATAACCTAGACCTTAATCTAAAATTAATTAAACGTTGGCCCTAGGATATTCGAGCTCAATAGGACAAGAAAGTCCTAAAGTTAGACCGGATTCGAATTGATTAATTGCTTGGTGTCTAAGGCAAGTGGTTTAAGAAGGTGGTTTTCAATTGGTTCCGTTGTCTAGAACTCTTTTCTCTCTCCTTCCTCTTCTCTTTTCTCTTAAAAAAATAAAAAAAAGAGGATAATAATCTTTCAAAATTACAACTTGGAAAAGAAAATTGGGTCGACTTGTGAGAATTGAATCAAACCCCATTTCAAGTCAAAAAATTGAACGCACTTGTAAACAAAATATTAAAGCCATCAGAGAAGGGAAGAAATCTGAGGTAAAAGTAGATCCAGAAATGGCTGAAGATCCAAGGAGAGAAGTAATCCTAGTAGGGAATAATGAGGTTGCTAGAGAGGCAAACCCCAGGGCACTGTGGGATTATGCCATGCCCACCATGAATGGAGCTTCATCTAGCATCACAAGACCACCTGTGCAAGCAAACAACTTTGAGATCAAGCCTGCTTTGATCCAAATGATCCAGACAACAGTTCAGTTTGGAGGATTGCCCAATGATGACCCTAATGCGCACATTGCAAACTTCTTGAAGATATGTGATACCCTTAAGCATAATGGAGTGTCAGATGATACAATTCGGCTAAGATTGTTCCCGTTTTCACTTAGAGACAAAGCTAAAGCATGGTTACAGTCTCTTCCTGCTGGCTCAATCACCACTTGGAATGACTTAGCACAAAAATTTTTGGCAAAATTCTTTCCACCTGCTAAGACTGCCAAGTTAAGGACTGACATCCAAACCTTCGTGTAATTCGACATGGAGATCTTATATGAAGCCTGAAAAAGGTTCAAGGATCTGCTTAGGAGGTATCCACACCATGGGCTGCCTAAATGGTTGGTTGTGCAAACCTTCTACAATGGGCTGAACAACCATACCAGAATTAATATTGATGCTGCTGTTGGAGGTTCATTGATGGGGAAGTCGCTTGATGAGGCCTATGATCTTTTGAAGGAAATGGCCAACAACAATTACCAATGGTCCAATGAGAGAAACATGGCGAGGAGACCTGCTGGGGTTCATGAGATAGACGCTATTACTGCACTCAATGCAAAGATAGACACTCTTTTCAAAAAATTAGATCATTTGTCTATTAATGCTGTCAATACTCGTGTGCAGATCTGTGAGATGTGTACTGGGCAACATGCTACTCAAGATTGCCCGATTGACAGCTCATTCATGCCTCCAGTACAAGAACAAGTGCAATATGTGGCAAATCAAGGAAAACAACAGAACAATCCATACTCAAACACCTACACGCCTGCCTGGAAGAATCATCCAAATTTTTCATGGAAAAATCAACAGCAACAACAGAATTATTAGAATAGAGGACCACCTGATTTTCCACAGCAAGAAAAGAAGTCTAACCTGGAAGAATTGGTTGCAACTCTCACCAAGGCCACTACTGATTTCATAGGTGAAACTAAGGCAAACTTTCAAAACCAGCAAGCTGCCATTAAAAACTTGGAAATACAAATGGGACAGTTGGCCAACATGGTAGCTAACAAAACTCAAGGGTCATTGCCTAGCAATACTGAAACAAACCTGAAGGAGCATGTGAAGACAATTACCTTGAGAAGTGGAAAACAACTAGGGGAACAACAAGGGAAAGAGCTGGTTAAAGAACAAGTAAAAGAACAAACTCAAGAAGAGACTGTGGTCAAAGAGAAGCTAAATGAGAAAAAAGAAGAGCCAGTAAAGCCCTACAATCCACCAGTTCCTTTTCCTCAAAGGCTCAAGCAAAGTAAGGATGACAAGAACTTTTTGAACTTTTTGGAGGTCTTCAAAAAACTACACATAAATATTCCATTTGCGGAGGCATTAGCTCAGATGCCTAGCTATGCCAAATTCTTGAAGGACATCCTTTCCAAAAAGAGAAGGCTAGAGGACCATGAGACAGTCATGCTCACCGAAGAGTGCAGTGCAATCATTCAGAACAAGTTACCATCAAAATTAAAGGATTCAGGGAGTTTTACAATTCCATGTAATATTGGCAATATCGAATTCACTAAAGCATTGTGTGATTTAGGTGCTAGCATTAACTTAATACCTTTATCTATTTTCAGGAAGCTTGGACTAGGGGATGTGAAACCGACTAGTGTTTCATTACAACTAGCTGATCGATCGGTGACATATCCTAAAGGCATAGTGGAGGATGTATTAGTCAAGGTGGACAAATTTATCTTCCCAGTGGATTTCATTGTCTTAGATATGGAGGAAGATAGAGAGGTTCCTTTGATATTGGGGCGTCCATTCCTTGCAACTGGCAAGGCACTTATAGATGTCCATGAGGGTAAGCTTACTTTAAGAGTGGGACAAGAAGAGGTAATTTTTAACGTGCTTAATTCTTCTAAATATCCTCTTGAGAATGATAAATGTTTTAGATTAGATGTGATTAATAAATTTGTTAATGAAATAATTGACAATTCTGAATATGACTTGAGTGATGGTGTTAAAAATAAATTTGAACAGTTAATTGAGCATGTTGATGTATTAAATGATGTTGAGAAAATACAGGATTCAATAGAGGCTAAGCCAAACCCCAAGCTTGAGCTTAAGCAGCTCCCTTCTCACTTTAGATATGCATTCTTGGGAGACTCATCTATTTTTTCTGTCATTATATCTGCTCATTTGTCTGCTGAACAAGAGAAAAAATTGTTGCATATGTTGAAAAAGCATAAGAAAGCACTAGGCTGGTCTATTGATGATATTAAAGGAATTAGTCCCAGTATATGCATGCATAAAATTTTAATGGAAGAAAACTACAAACCTTCAATTGAGCATCAACGTAGGTTAAATCCTAATATGAAGGAAGTAATTAGAGCTGAAGTAATGAAATTACTTGATGCAGGAATTATCTATCCTATTTCTGATAGTAGTTGGGTGAGTCCTGTTCAAGTAGTTCCTAAGAAAAGGAGGATGACTGTTATTACAAATAATAAAAATGAGCTGATACCCACTAGAACAGTCACTGGTTGGCGTGTGTGTATTGATTATAGGAAGTTAAACAAAGCCACACGAAAGGACCATTTTTCTTTGCCTTTTATTGACCAGATGCTTGAGAGATTATCTGGATATCCCTTCTACTATTTTTTAGATGGTTATTTAGGATATTTTCAAATTCCTATTGTACCTGAGGATAAAAAAAAAACTATATTTACTTGTCCATATGGAACATTTACATATAGGAGAATGCCATTTGGGTTATGTAATGCACCTGCAACTTTTCAAAGATGTATGATGTCTATATTCTCTGATATGGTTGAAAAATTCATTGAAATCTTTATGGATGATTTTTTAATTTTTGATCCTTCTTTTGATATATGTTTGACTAACCTCTCCCAAGTTCTACAGCATTGTGAAAAAACTAATCTTGTATTGAACTGGGAGAAATGTCATTTTATGGTGCAGGAAGGAGTAGTTTTAGGCCATAAGATTTCATCTAGAGGGATAGAAGTAGACAAAGCAAAAGTGGAGGTCATTGAGAAATTACCACCACCAACATCTGTTAAAGGAGTGAGGAGTTTCTTAGGGCATGCTGGCTTCTATAGAAGATTTATAAAAGACTTCTCTAAAATTACCAAATCTCTTTGTAAATTATTGATCAAGGATGCGCCTTTTAAATTTACTGATGAGTGTTTGGTTGCTTTTAACAGATTAAAGAGAGAATTAATCTCAGCTCTTATTATCACTGCACCTGACTGGAATCTACCATTTAAACTTATGTGTGATGCAAGCGACTATGCTATAGGAGCAGTCTTGGGACAAAGAAAGGAGAATAGACTTCATGTGGTGTACTATGCGAGTCGAACACTGAATGATGCATAGTTGAACTATGCCACCACAGAGAAAGAGTTGCTCGCCATTATTTTTGCTTTTGATAAATTTAGGCCATATCTTATAGGAGCAAAAATAATAGTTTATACTGATCACTCAGCAATTAAATATTTACTTGAAAAAAGGGATGCAAAATCGAGACTAATTCGTTGGGTGCTCTTATTGTAGGAATTTGACTTGGAGATTAGGGACAAGAAAGGAGTAGAAAATCTTGTAGCAGATCACTTGTCTCGGTTAGAGTTAAGTAAAGAAATTGAGAACACTGAGGTACCCATTAATGAGTCATTCCCTGATGAGCAATTATTTACATTACTCACATCTAGTACACCCTGGTATGCTGATATTGTTAATTTTAAGGCATGTGATATTATTCCTCTGAATTTAATTACCAACAAAAAAAAAATTTACATGATGCAAAATATTATTTTTGGGAGGATCCATATTTATATAAGTATTATCCAGATCAGCTTATTAGGAAATGTGTGCCTGATGATAAAATTAAAAATATTTTAAAACACTGCCATTCATTAGAGTGTGGAGGCCATTTTGGACCCAACAAAACAGCTGCTAAAGTATTACAGTGTGATTTTTATTGGCCTAACATGTTTAAAGATGCTATTGCTTTTGTTTCTTCTTGTGACCGATGTCAAAGAACTGAAAATATTTCTTTTAGACAGGAAATGCCACTAACCAATATCCTTGAAGTAAAATTGTTCGATGTGTGGGGATTAAATTTTATGGGGCCTTTTCCACCTTCTCATTCAAATCAATACATCCTGGTGGCGGTGGATTATGTATCCAAATGGATTGAGGCAGTAGCACTTCCCTCTAATGATGTCAAGAGTGTGCTCAAGTTCTTAAAGAAATACATATTCACACACTTTGGTATTCCAAGGGCTATCATCACGGATGGAGGTAAGCATTTTTGTAATCGTTATTTAGATTCTCTATTGACAAAATACGGTGTTACTCATCGTGTAGGAACACCATATCATCCCTAAACAAGTGGACAAGTAGAGATCTCCAACCGTGAAATTAAAAGAATATTGGAGACTACTGTCAACTCATCAAGAAAGGACTGGTCCCTAAAATTAGATGATGCGTTATGGGCATATAGAACAGCATTCAAAATGCTAATTGGGATGTCTCCGTATCATCTAGTTTATGGAAAAGCATGCCATTTACCTGTGGAGCTAGAGCATCGAGCTTACTGGGCAACTAGGTTGCTAAATTTCAATATGAAAGCTGCTGGGGAGAAAAGGTCATTACAGCTTAATGAACTTGATGAGTTCCGCCTTCATGCATATGAAAATGCAAGAATTTACAAGGAGAGAACGAAAAGATGGCATGACAAGCATATTGTAAGGCATGAATTTCAAGCAGGACAAAAGGTGTTGCTGTATAACTCCCGCCTAAAGTTATTTCCAGGCAAGCTCCGGTCTAGGTGGTCAGATCCATTTGAGATTATACAAGTTTTTTCACATGGAGCTGTTGAGCTGAAGAGTGGTGATAGAACCTTCAAGGTCAATGGGCAAAGGTTGAAGGAATACATAGATGGAGGATTTGAGCAACCAAAAACCTCCATATCACTGACATAATGCATTGGGATAGTCAAGCTAACGACTATAAACTAGCACTTCTTGGAGGCAACCCAAGTAAAATTTTTTTTATTTTTTTTATTTTTTGAGTCAATTTTAATCCTCACTATATTTTCAAGGTTTGAATGGACGTTGTTCACTTTTTGTAGGCACATTGAAGAAGACAAGAGAGATGAAATGACTGAGGACGAGTTGCAAACTCGCACAATCGCATAGGCACGCTACAAAGGAGAGTACCCCTAACTTTTAAGAATGCCTTGCTATAATATGTATTGTGATGATGATCTTATCATTGAGCACAATGTCCAATTCAGGTTTGGGGGTGCATTTGCATGAGCATTTCGTGTTAATAATATAGGATTGCCATTATGTTTTCATCTTTATCTTTATTTTTTAATAAATAAAAAAAAAATTAGAATGTTGATTCATTGATCACTTGTAAGGATATAGAGGGGGACAATTTTGCCTTTGTGTTATTGTTTGGCTATCTTAGCTTTAAATTTGGAAGTCAAATTTAGGGATTGACTGTTTTAACTTATAAATACTTAAATAAAATCTCATATAGGAGATAGTTACTTTGCTTCGTCAATCCTATTTGTAAGCTTTGTTGCGTTTGTTGAAATAAAATGTAGACAATTTACTTGAGAGAAATGATATAGGCATTCCTTTGGCATACCCTTTTTGATCCCTTGTATTTTCTTTTCATCCTATCTCATATCTACTGTTTATATTTTTGAGAATAAATTGATTCTAATGGTTAGAGCATACTGAATTTTTAGTTTTCCTTCCATTCAAAAAAAAAAAAAGCACAATCTACTCCGCTGTTTCAAGTTGCCTAGTAACTCGGAGCATTCATGAGCCTCATGTTTGCTTTTACGTCAAACAGTGACTTGAATTATGAGTATGCAAAGCACTTTGAGTATATGACTTGCTGAGTAACCGGGTGCCTTCATCGTCAATGTCGGTATTCGCGTAAAAAGGCAATGATGACTTAAGGAAGAGTGCCAAAGTGAGGCTGTTCTAAAAGTATAAAATAAAACAAATAAAGGAAGGGATGTAAAGCATAAGTAATTGAGTATGCTTTGATTTATTGTGGTTAATTTATTTTCACTTATGTGACCATAACCATCATTCTTGTTGCTTGCTTTCCATTTTTTTTTTATCCGAAAAAGTCCTATTGATCTCTTGAGTACATTGTTTGCACTAGTGGAGATAGGCTGATAGGATTTTACATTTAGTATTGGATGTTTGAACCGAATTATTTTATTAAACCTAAAGGAAGCAGGGTAGCTATTGATTGTGCGTAATTTTGTTTGAGTATGAATGAGTTTGGAATGGTTAGCTTGTGGGTTTGCCTTTCGATTTTGGGTTGGGGTGGTTAAGCCATGGCATTTGGGTATTACTCCTTTGTGTCTAGATGGATTTTGAGTATATTAATGTTAAATAAAGTTTTTAGCATTAATTTTTATTTTAGATTCTTCATTTTTGATTTGGACTTTTCTTTTGCTTGGGGACAACCAAAAACTTAGGTTTGGGGGTATTTGATGTATTGCATTTTTATAGTAATTATTATTATTAGTTTTTAATGATTTTGATGAAATTGGTATAATAATTAACTAAATAAATGTAAGAACCTAATATGTTTTATGTCAATTGCAGGTAATTGAGTCAGGTCACACCTATTGGGCTTAACCATGTTTTAAAGGTCAAATTAAGTGAAATTGGTTGAGTCTGATTCAGCAGGGTTTGTCATCCGGAGTCATCAGGTCTTGCATCAAATCAGAGTCCATCTCAAAGTAGAATAACCAAATCAAGATATCAATGGACCCCACACCTTATTTTTTTGGGCATCATCAGTCAGAAAAGAAACTAGAGGTGCAGAAAATAAATCAAGCAGTTAATTTTTCCTATCTAGTCAACCAATCTAAGTTCTGGATATTTTGGTGTGAGGACCCTAAAGGTAAGCTACAGGACTCAAAATTGAGCAAGATTAGATCCTACAGAATTTTGAGAGAAGCAAGAAAGGAACATAATTTACAGAATTGAATTTGGATTCCAGATGAGGTGGCTACAGTAGGTTGAAGTTGGTAACAATGTTGGACACAACAAGAAACACCCGATACACCCAGATTCTTCTTAGTGTTTCTTGGCACAAAGATATTCAACCACAGAGGCTGAGTATGTCGCTGCTTCGAATGCTGCAAAAGAAGGCTTCTGGTTCAAAAAGTTTATCGTAGAACTCGAGGTTATGATATCGGATGCCATACCACTGTACTGCGACAATAATGGAGCCATAGCACTTGCTAAAGAGCCGAGGTCTCATAAAAAATCTAAGCAAATCGAGCGGTGGTTTCATATCATACATGACTACTTCGAAAAAAAAATATGTTAAGATGCGAAGAGTAGACTCCGTGGATAACGTGGCAGACACACTGACGAAGCAGTTGAGCCAACCGAAAATGAAAGTCCACCTTGAGAAGATGGGACTTAGATTTGTGGCCAATTAGCTTGAGTCCAAGTGGGAGATTATTAGATGTATGTCCTAAAAGCCAATATGGCTGACACATTATAATAAATCTAGAGCATAATTTATACTTAATATATTGATATGATCAATAAAAGGGCAAGTTCTTTTCAAGTGTGATGTGTCCTTGAATCATCTATGGAATTATTTTCGATACATATTCTCAAGATGTTGAAAATTAGAGACATATTTAATTCCTAAATACTTTCGATCATAGGATCATATGAGGACGATGATAGATTTGGATAGACTGACGCACAAATCACTTCCTTCAGGATAGATGAGTCTCTGATCTACTGTGTAGAGACATAAGATGACGAGTATGGGTAGTTGTTAGAGATACAGGATGATGAGTGTGGGTAGTTGTTAGAGAACAACTAGTACTGAGCGTGACCATTGAGATATCACTTGGATTTCTAATCGATCGTCAGTGATTGTCTCGATGCTGTAGTTGTGTGATCAGTTCTTTGATTTGAAATGGTACTGCTACTCGCAGTGAGGCTGCTGGAGTTTGACTGATACATAAATATGGATCTGAATGAGCCCTTGTAGTAGATATTGCGACAGTTGATCCACTATAGGAGTAGAGTGAGCTCAAGATAAGATCTATCGACCTTGATAGAGAGGAGTAGTCCTATAAAATTTGAGAGGTTAAGTTCAAGAGTCTGTGGCCACAACAGTGTGATTGATGGAAAAAAATTTTCATAGAAGTCACAACTGAGCTTGAGCTAATCGAATCTATCATATGACTGATGATAAAGTTTGATAATTTATCCATGATCTGCTATCTAGTCGGGACTCACGATAGAGAGACTGAATCACATGTTAACTACACCTAGAGATTTATTTTAGTTCTATTGGACTGTCACTACATACTGCTAGGTATCACTTGTGGATTGTGAGAGCTCACTAAGGTTATTCTGAATCGACAATCCTTGCTGAGTTAGAGTAAAATTATTTCGATCTATTGAAAAGAGTTTGAATGATACGATGATAGAGATCATTGTATATCTTACTATTAGATAGAATTGAACCTATGGAGCTATACAACAAAAGAATTAGGTCTGGAATAAGTAATTGAGCTTATGAAGTATCAATTGGGTTTAGAGAAATCTATTGAGTTCATGGTAACCTAGCTAGCATATGGTTGGATCCTATTCCTCTTTCCGTTGGGATTATTTATTTGATAAGATAATTCAAACTTAATTATCTATTAATAACCTATATGAATAAGATTCATAAGACTCCAATTATTGGGTGTCTAAGGTTATGGATCATATAAATTAAGGATGCAAGTCCCTAATTAATTTTCTTGATAGTTATTCTTGGGCGCCACTTTGATTTGATCAAGTTGGGCATATCTATTGATTAGAGGGCCTTTAGTTCTCCTATGGGATGTCTCTTGGGTGTATTTTGGGATATCTAATTATGGGTGCAAGACCTCCAATTGTTGGCTCTTAAAGATTCTCCTAAAGTAAGTTGGATAACTTAAGTTAGTGGAAACCCAATGCAAGAAGGACTTGTATTATGTGATTGAATATGATTCAATCCTTGTGCTTATTTAAAGGGATCTCTCCGAAGATCCCTAGGGCATCCAAACCAGTAGCCTCTCACGCCTAAAAGCTCTCCCCACGCCCTCTCTTCCTCTCCCTTCTCCTTCTCCCTTAGGCATCCCACACACCCATACTTGGGACATCCCAAGTTCTCCATCACACCCAAGTTGTTGGGCGTCCTATCCATTGCTGCTCCTAGTGTCTTATAGCAGCACAAAGCAAGGAAAAAGGCTAAAAAAGAGGAAAAGAAGAAGGTCAAAGAAAGAGATCAAGTGTTGATTGCGATCCATGCTTCGTTCAGATTCAGCAAGCTGAATTTTTGAAGAAGAAAATTCAAATTGAAGAGGGCTGTTCCAAGTTGATCTCGAGTGGATACTCATAGAGATCGGATACTTGTGCGGTTAATAGAGAATTTCTTTTCTTCCAGATCTAAATTTGAAAAAAAAAATTACGAAATAGATATGTGATTTGATCACAATCTGAATTTCAGCATATGAGATAGATCCATGTGATTTTATATTTTCATTCATGCATAATTCAGATTAAAAGTGTTTTAATCTTGTTCTCTACTGTAGTATTTAGAAAATAAAATTTTGAAACACATATGCATGTACCAAATTCGAATTCCAACACTATCCATCCTGAAGTATCAAGTCATTGCAAAATCGATTTTAGAGATTGGTCGGTCAAGATTACTATAAAATGAGCTTGAAAATAAGGTCGGAGTCATCTTGCTAATGTGATGAGAGCATAAATCATGTTTTCAATTTTTGAATATCGAGTTTTAACATCTCTAAGTAATTTACTTGTATAATAAATTGATCTTTGTATTTCTACATCATTTTGGACTAAAACTGAACTAATAGTGTTAGCTGAAATAGATAAATACATGAACAATTCCTCACCTTCCATCGATTTTGATAACAATGGAACCGTTCTAAGATATTTCTTGAGGTCGTCAAAGATAATTCGACATTCATCTGACTAATTGAAGTTTTTGATCTGTCTTAGAATTAAAAAAAAAGATATTTTTTAGTTGATCAGAAAGTAAATCGATTGAGTGATACTACTCGTCCAGTAACTGTTGAACTTCATTGATGGAGTTCGGATGTTTCATATCAAGTAGAGCTCAGATTTTTTCAGGATTGACTTTAATTCTTTTTTGAGTTACAAAAAAATTCAAAATTTTTTTTGAAGTTACTCCGAAGCACACTTATTAGGATTGATACTTTCGGAGCTCACCAAAGGCTTCCTCCAGATTGATAATATGCTGATCTGACTCAATACTTTTTTACTAATATATCATCAACATAGACTTCTATATTGCGACTAATTTGTTGCTTGAAGATCTTATTCACTAAGTGTTGATATATGACACCTGTATTTTTAAGACCAAAAGCTATCATTTTATAACAATACAAATCTCTTTCAATGATGAAGGCTGAATTTTTTTTAATTTTTAGATGCTATGTTGATTTGATTATAATTTGAAAAAGTATCCATGAAGCTTAGCACTTTGTGTCCTGAAGTAGCATTAACAAGTTGGTCAATCTTTGGGAGAGAAAAGCTATCTTTTGGGCAAGCTTGGTTGAGATCGATATAGTCAATACCATTTCTTCATTTTTTGTTGGCTTTTTTAACCATCACAATATTTACAATCTACTTTAGGTATTATGCTTCTATGATAAATTTAGCTTTTAAGAACTTGTCAACCTCCTCATCTATCACTTTTTGCCTTTCTGGAGTGTAGCTTCTTCTCCTTTGCTGCATTGGCTTATGCTTTGAATTAACATTAAACTTGTGTACAATAACATCTACTGAAATTTCAGGCATGTTGGAGACTAACCAGGCAAAGACATCGGCATTTATCCAAAGAAAAGATATCAATTTCTCCCATAGATCAGGCCCCAGTAAAGACTCGATCTGAATTATTTTTTTTGGATCATCTCTCAAAGAAATAATGATAAGTTTCTCGATCGATTCTCCTCAGTTTTTACCAACATTAGAATTATTTTTTGATTAGGTATTTCAATTAGTAGAGCTTTCACAGATCTCTTCATTTTTGTATCTATCAAAAAGCACTGTTTAGCAAGCATCTGATCTCCCCGTATTTCTCCAACTCCACATTAAGTTGAAAATTGGACTAACAAGTGATAAGTGGAGACTACAGTTTTAAGTACATTGAGCCTAGGTCGATCAAGAATAGCGTTGTAGGTTGATGGTACTTTAACAATCAGGAAGGTGAGTCTAACAGTTGATTGATGAGGTTTTGCTCCTGCAGTGACCGGTAAAGTGACCTCCCCTTCCATAGCTACAGAATTTTCAGAGAAGTCGATCAAAGGGATGTTGACCTATTTTAGCTAATCTATCATATTTATTTTTTAGAATGCATCATAGAACAATGCATCAGTGAAGCTTCCATTATCAACCAATATTCTTTTTACATCATATTTTGCAATTGTCATGGAGATGACGATAGCATCATTATGAGAAGTTTGAATTTTTTTGACATCATCATCAAAAAATAAAATTATATTGTCTGTGCACTACTGCTTTTCAAGGCTTTCAGTCACTTTAGCTGCCTCCTCAATCTCACCAAGGCCTGAGATCATGTTGATGACTCCAACAATGGGTTTATTAAGATCATTTTCATTATCAGACTTTTATCGATGGTCGGTAGTTTGATTTGCCTGATCTCGAATATATTTGCTGAGGTGACATCGATGGATCAGAGCCTTGACTTCATTCTTTAGCTGTCGGCACTCTTCAGTATCATGGCCATGGTCCCAATGATAATAGCAGTATTTTTTTTATTTCTCTTTACTGGTGGAGCCTTCATAGGATTAGGTTGATAGAGATACCCCTAGCCCTTGATCTCCATCAATATCTGAGCTTGAGAGGTAGATAATGAAGTGTAAGAATCAAATCATCAAGGTAGCCATCCTAACCTCAGATTTTTGCAAGATCAATCAGAGTTGTTCTGCTGATTTCTGCGGTCTTCTTCTCGAGACTGCTTTTTCTCACTTCCTTCTTTCTTCGTCTAACGAAGTATATTTTCTTCTTCTTCAGCTTGGGCATTCTTCCGAATCTAGATCAACATTTGCTCATACTTGTCTGGATAATTTTATTGAGAGAAAAAAATCAAGCAGTTGCTTCTGAGTCCTTGCTTTAAAGCTGTCATTGCAACGGACTCGTTGAAATTTTTTACTTTCAGTGTAGTAGTATTAAAGTATGCCGCATATTCCCAAAGAGATTTATCTTTCTATTGCTTGACAGTAAAAAGGCTATTAGTATTCTTTAGGAGAACTCTATTATTACCAAAGTAGGTAACGAACAGTTTAGCCAACTGTTCAAAAGATGAAATAGATCTTGATTGGAGGTCAGAAAACCAGATTCTTACAGATTTTTTTAGGGTGATTGGAAAAATAATGCAAAGTAGGGCATCAGACGCTCTTTGTAGCCTCATAATGGCCCTGAAACCTTCAAAATGGTCTAAAAGATCAGTGAAGCCATCGAATGATTCTACAGCAGGTATCTTGAATCGGAGAGAAACTAGTTTATCAAGAATTTATTGAGAAAAAGGGAATAGTAGGCTAAAATCCCTCCCACCTTGAGGATGGTTTCCAATCGATATTTTCATTAATTTTTTCTTAAGATCTTGGATCTTTTGTCCAAGACCTCCTCCATTCAATCTTTTATTTAGAGTAGATAATTCTGCTTCTCAAGATTAATCAGTCAAATCAAGAGCATGATCATGACAAGGATCTTGAGGAGTCGATTGCTGAGAATGGTGTGATTGAACTACTTAGGGTGTTACTTCTTGCTGTCGCTCAGTAGTACGCTGAAGTTGTTGTATCGTAGCAGTAAGAGTTTGGATCTGCTAGACTAGAAGATTAAATTATTGTGGATCAACAGTGATTGATGGTTAGTTGTCTTTCTGCACATCTTCAAGAGAAGATGGAGCAGGTAAAGGACGGTTCGGTGCATTCTTGTTCATCATTTCTATCAAATTTTTTCAAAAAGATTCTTCCTCTGACATCAATCTATTGCTACAAGGCTCTGAAGGATTGATAGCGAGGTTGGTCTTGAATCAAACTAGAGTGCTGTCAAGGGTCAAGTCAATATAGATCACGAGTGAATATGCAAGAGAAATCATAGAACCGATGGGGTACCCTCCAGTTTAGGATCCTTCGATGCTTAAGTCAGTTGGGACTTTGAGAATAGGTAGTAGAAAATGGAGAAGTAGAAAGCAAGAATTAAAAGTTTGAAGTAGAAAGAGTTATAATTCCCTTTAGTGGAGAAAATTTAGCAGAATCTGGGCTCTGTGAGTTTTTCACTTACCTCCCAGAGAGTATCTTGCCACTCTTTATATAGAGAAAGCTTGCTTAGATCTTAAAGAGAGTTTGTTAGGCTATTATGAGTTTGTTATGTCATTAATTTGTTATAACAGAATGACCAGCTATATAGAAATCATGGAGCGATTGCCCACACGGTCATGAACTGGAGTGTAGCTAGAAGATAGCTAATATCGAGCTGGATCAAAGCTGCCAAATAACCGCCAATATCTTTGGGGCATATTGATAATAAGTCGAAATGACATATCTAAGATTGGTGAATGACTGAACTAAGTATCACATCTCCTTTAGTATTAATAACCACGTCGGTCGAATACCGAAATAAATTACCATAGACCGGCCATAAGCTGAGATAAATATTATACTATTTAAGAGCAACTTTGGGTTATGCCGATGAAGGAGCAGAATGGTAATCTGCTGATGTGACTTGAAAAAATATTTGATTCAGATAATAATCTACCGCCATATGTTCAAATGATGAGATCGGATAATATGTATTAACAGTTTATTATAAGAAAAATTGAATTCAAACAGGTTGTATAGACATTTATGTAGTAGCCACTGAAAGCACCTAATAGCAATAGGGAGTATGATCCAAACTGCTAAAGCATAAAAGTTTACAAGTGAATCAAATTACCATTAGCTATACAGAGATAAGTAGAAAGATCAAGAAAAATAAAAGTAGACTAAGTAGCAAAATAAATAATAGATTAATTAGATAATTGTTAATAATATTAAGGACATCATCATAGCAAAATTCAAGCAGGTAAACCTAGTTAAATCAAGATTAAGGACAGCGGTAGACCATCAAGATTGTTTCGTCGTCAAAAAATAGTCACTTTCCACCCAAAAAGCCGCTAAATCCTCATCTAGGAATCATCATGGCTCCTTGCATAGAACCCAAAAGCAATACTGCTCTCCCAATTTAGGAAACAAAGAAGAAAGAGAAAAGCAAGAGAGAAGAAACATAAAAAAAGAAAGAAAAAAGATAACAAGAAGCACAACATCACAGCCATTATCCACCTAGAAGTCCGAGAATAAAAAAAAAAAAGAGAGAGAAGACCAACCAATCTTGAGAAGGAAAACTAGAAGCCGACCTAGGCAAAAGATCCCACTATGTCTTCCTCTCCTCCCCATCCAGCAGTGGCTACTGCTCGCCCTATCACTAGAGAAGGAGTACGAGACATGTAAAGAATAGGAGGAGAAGAAAATCCCTTCGCAAGCCATCTATAATCATCACCTCAACGTACAAAAGAAAGAAGAAAGGAAGAGGAGGAGGAGAAGTCAGAGAAGAAGAAGATAAAGGGGAGAGCGAGAAAGGAGGAGGCTGATTGCTTGCCTCCTCTCTTAATGAGCAAGAAAGCACAGAGAGAAGAGGGGGAGGTAGAGGTCTCTTTACTGACATTCGAGAAGTCTGGTTAATGTGACCGTAATCCCTCCTCCCCTCCATTTGATGGACCGTGATCATCTTCCCATCGTCTTAAGCCTTGAATCTAAGATCTCTCGTAGTGCTATCAGCTGGTTCTCATCATCGAGAGAGGGGATACAGAGGTGGTCTGCCTCCTCCAACTCCTTCGCTACCAATGGTGCCGCTGTTGTTTTGGGGAGGAGCCATCATCGGATGGAAACCCAAGAAAGGGAGGAATGAAGGAAGAAAGAAAAAGATGGGGGTAAAGGGTAAATTGGGTATTTTCTAAAATAAAATAACGTCAAAAGGATTTCCTATTACAGTAAGCCTAAAAAAAGGATCGAGAGTTAGAATTTTGGTCAACAGAGATTATTTGTTAGAGTAGCATCAAAAAGGAAAAATGAGAATTAAATTCCTAGAATTCTTATATTCAGTAGACTTCCATCTTCTCTTTTCTAATTTTATGTGTACATTATTATATAATAAACATAACCTTCCACATTCACTCTAGTGGTAAGAAATAATAGAAGTATTACATGGGAGCAAATGGAGAGTACTTTACCGTACTAATATTTTTTAAATTTTTTTTCAAATTAATGTAGGTTTGAACTTATTTACCAAACTAATGTAAAAGAAAAAAATGTCATTTGGATTGGTATTTTTATAGAAAAATGCCATTCAGAATGATATTCTTTGGCCTAGTCAGTAGCCCCTCCACAGTCTATATGAGATAAAAAAAAACTGAAAATACCATTTAGAATGGCGCTTTCGAAAACATTATTCTGAATGGTGCTTTAAAAAATATTATTCTGAATGATGCTTTTGAAAATACCATTCTGAATGACGCTTCCCAAAATATCATTCTGAAGGGTGATTTCAAGTCATTATATATATATATATATATATATATATAATATATATAATATATATATATATATATATATATATATATATATATATATATATATATATTATATATATATATATATACACATACATTTGGCCCTAATTGCTTCTTCTTCTTCCCATGTCTCCTTCTCGATGACTCTGTCGATGCTGACTCTCTTCCATCCGACGCCCGACCATCAGTAAGCCATGTGCCCTCCCCTCCCCCTCTCCCCTCTTCCCCCATGGCCCTGTCTTCCTTCTCTCTCCCCCTCCCCCTCTTCCCCTCTCCCCCCCAGCTAGTCGCCCACCCCCTCTCCCGTCTCTCTTCCTTCTCTCTCTCTCCCCCTCCCCCCATTCCTGACCCTCTCTTCCTTCTCTCCCCCCTCGCCTGATAGCCCCGCTCCCCCCCACCCAACAACCCCTCTCCCATCCACCCCCCATGCCCCTCTTCCTTCTTCTCTCTCTCTCCCTGCCTGCTTGGCAGCCCCCCTCCCCTCCCGTCCGACACCCCCCTCGCCCTCTTCCTTCTCTCCCCACCCTAACCTATCTTTTCAACCAATGCCCCCCCCTCCCCCTCCCCCCGCCCCACCCCACCCCCACCCCCCACCCTCTTGTTCTCTCCCCCTCAGGCTCTTTTTGTCATCTCTTTCTTTCTTCTTCTTTCAGCTAATGTATTCGCACCGAGCTTGGTTAGGGGTAGTGTCCGACCCAGTCCGGCCCTTTTGTAATGCTACTCGGTATTTTGGTAGATGACTAATTTAAAAATTTTAAATATATTGTCTTGCATAGAACTGTAAATCCATCTTTTGATTAATGTACATATTCTACGGTATCCGTATATTTATATATTTTTATATAGATGAAAGAATTATATACATTGGTTAATTGACTATCCAGTTTGAACAGTTTAAAAATTTTAATTAATTCTATAGATAATTACAGTAATCAGATGATATGCAGAGGATTTGAAAAAATTTCGGACAGTATTTTTCTTTAGTTCTCCTCACACATCTTCAACCGTGTGGAGAGAACTAAAGAAAATATTGTCAAAATTTTTTTCGATCTCTATTGCATATCGTTTGATTATTATAATTATCTTTAGAATTAATATAATTTCTAAATAAAATAGGACCTATACATACCTATTAGTTGATGGTAGGATACATTTATTATGTAAGTCATTTTATAAAAATAATTATTAATATTAAATATTTTGATTTTGATATTGTCACAGAAATTTTTTGAGAAAATGGTGAGTGCTCGAGTTCATCTACAATATATTATGATAGCATAATAAAACATGACGAAGGTGGCATACAGTACAGTTAGCCTGCGAGCTGGATGGTTAAACTATCTTCTTCATTATCATGTCAAAAATTATTGGACCATTTATATAGTAGTATTCCTATAGACAGAAAAAAATATAAAATCAAATTAAAGTGGAGATTTTCTAAGTTATCAGAATAATTAATACAGAGCAAGTATATCTTAGTTTTAATTGATGATGATGAAGATATCCAAAAAATATTGATATTTTTTAAAAAAATTTTAGAATGTCAATATATTGAATTATATATTGAAAAGAAAGATGTATCCTTTACTAAAAATACTATTCAAATAATGGTATCGAAGTTTAGGTACTTTAGTAGGCTTTTAACCCAAGAGGGTAATATCCCTGGACCTTTCTCACCTTTCGTAAATCCTATGATGCGAACCGTTGGTGTTAATGTCATATTTGCAGAACAACATTCTAATACTGTTGACCTTAGTTGTCTAATTATCAAAGTCTTATAGTAACTTCTCCTATGGTGATCTCCTATGATGACTTCTCCTATGATAGAAGTAGTAGTAAGTGCGGGATATGACACTCAAAAGAGAGGCGATAATTGGATCAGTATTGAAATAAATTCTGATAACCGAGATTTTGAGTCAGATGAGAATAAGACTGAAGAAGAATGGCTTGATGAGGACAGTAACAATGATGAAGATGAAGATGAAGATGGTGACGAAGATGATCAGCCCGATATTAATGTAGGAGAATCTGAACATCATTTGTATGAACCTCCATAATTTTTTAACAACTTAAATTTAGATCATGATGGTGGTGCTAGTACTGATCGAAGATTGAACTCTGACTATCAATTTTGAAACTCCTTGATGACTGAATTTTTTATAGATTTGATATTTGAGAGTAAAGATGAGCTAAAGAGAGTTATTGATCTTTATCACATTGGAAGCACCGGACATACAATATAGTTCAATCACATTCAAAATTGTGATCCATACAATGTGCATCATCAGATACTGAACAAGAATATAAATGGAGGCATTGTGCTGCGTTGTTGAAAAAGCATGGATATTTTCAGATCATAAAATAAGAAAGTTCTCACACTTATTTATTTACGGAATTGAGTCGAGACTATCATATCAGTAGAAGGATGATTGGTATACTAGTTCGATATTTGATTGAGAAAGATCCAAGTGTTAAAGTTGAAGTTATTATAGCAGCTGTTAATGAGCAATTTCAATACACAGTATCATACAGGAAAGCATGGTATGGAAAATAAAAGGTATTAGTTGATATTTATAGAGAATGAGAGCTGTCTTATGCAAAATTATCCTATTATATGGCTGCACTCCAAAATGTAGACCCCCACACTGTTATTTCATGGGATTTCTTTCAATTGGAAATTTCAATGTGCAGATTTTAAATTATATTTTTTGGACTTTTCAACCATCTATCCAGGATTGGAGGCAATGCCGTCCTATGATCAGCATCGATGGCACGCACTTGTATGAAAAGTTAAAAGTAAGATGTCAATTGTAATAGAAGTTGATGTAAAGAATAGAATTTATCCCTTAGTATATGCAATTGTGGATGAGAAGATAACTGCTAGTTGGAGTTGATTTTTTTTTGGCTCAAAACATATGTCGCATAAGATAAAAATAGAATATGTCTTATTTCTGATAGACATTCAGATATATTAAATGCCATTATAGATGAATCTATTGATGGAGTCGGCCATGTGTCTATCACCGATACTGCTTAAGACATGTTTGTAGCAATTTCAATACTCGCTTTAAAAATGCATAGCTCAAAAGGACATTAGGGCAAACAGAGAGCACTCATCAAGTTCGTAAGCTCGATTTTATCATGGGTAGGATCAAGATAGTGAATGCAGAGGCTTTAAATTAGCTGTCTGAGTTTGAAAAGAGAAGTGGACATTGGCACATGATACCGGCATGCGCTATGGTGTTTTAACTATAAATTTGTTGGAGATTTTTAATAGTATCTTATGAGGAGTGAGAAATATGCCAATTACAGTTCGTATTCAAATGATATTTTATTATCTTATAAATATTTTAATACGAGACATACTCAAGCCTCAAGATATGTGCAAGAGAATCCAAATAGTTTTTTTACTCCTCATATTGTAATTAAGATTGCAAAAGATCAGGTTAAAGCTAACCAGCACACTGTAACAGCATTCAACCTCCAAAGAGTCATATATGAATTGCTTACGAGGAGAGCAAGCACAGGGCTAAAAGATGGAGGAAATTCTCAAAGTATGATCAAGTGACAAAAAATATTCTTATAAAAAGTGGAGCATCTATAGATATCTTTGTGCACGCATTTTAGTTGTGTGCCAAAAAATTACTGTACATTTTAGTAGATTCGTGGATGATGCAT